>NC_140989.1:171251271-171442631 GCF_052327205.1 Somniosus microcephalus | reverse complement strand
CCAGTCGCTCTCTCTCTCTCTGCCCCCCAGCCGCGCCCCCCTCTCTTCCCCCCAGCCGCGCGCTCTCTCTTTCCCCCCCCCCCCCCCATCCCCAGTCGCTCTCTCTCTCTCTCTCTCTCTCTTCCTACAACAACATGCCCTCGAAAATGCCTTGGCACCGCCGGGCACTCCAGCTAGTCTATCTATATATATAAACGAATCGTTCTGTCTCTCTGTCTGTCTGTCCTCGGGTGTGCGTCTGTCCGGCCATGCGCTCGAAAGTTATAGAGCCTACCTATGCGTGCGTTACCTCCGAAGAAAGCTTACGGTTCCGGGACGGTCGTAAGCGTATTTAATTTTCGGTCGGATGAAAATTTTTCGCGCCTTATGCAAACAACCTTCATAATTAAACTCATTATCTGCTACTTAGCATTGATTGACTGACGTCAAGGTTCCACCAATCCTGTGCCGTCACGATTGACCAATCCTACAGTACAGTCCCCTGATGGTTGGCCAATCGGTGTGTGTGTGTGGGCGGGACTAATTGTTTTCATCTCAGGGATGTGGCAGCCATTGTTTCACTGCTTCCAGCTCAAACTACTCTCCTTATCCAGCGTTGAAAAAGTTAGTATCTCTTTTAAAAATCACATAAGATTTACCAAAAAAGTTTTATAAGTACTTTCACTTTCATCTTTCAAGGTATTAAAAGGTAGAAATGTTACCCGGCAGCAGATTGACAAAGACACAGAGACAGGGCCCAAAAGCCTGGGGACTCGATTTAAAATGTTGCCCGGCAGCAGATTCACAGAGGGACACAGAGAGGCCCCAAAGCCTGGCACTCGATTTAAACCGCCCGGCCCAAAACAGCCCTGGCAAAGCCGGGCTCCCCCCAGCTAGTTAACTATAAATAAGTTTAAAAAAATGTTTTAAACAATTAATCAATTTTTTGAATTTTTTGAATTTTTTTAAATAGGGTCTAAAACTAAACTTACCATCCTGTAAATTCTTTAAAAATAACAAACCTGTGGAAAAAAAAATTCTGCATTGTACTAAAAGCCCACTTACCTGAAAAACTAAATACTTATGTCTTGTTTTTCCACGCGTAAAGACCGGAGGCCTTTACACGTGCGCAACTCTGGAAAAAAAAAGGAATTTTACTGCGCACGCGCTGCCTGTGCAGTCGCGCACGTTCTGCCTCTTAACCCCTTGGGTCAGAGGACAGGAAATGCCGGTTTTCAGCGCATGCGCTGTGCATGCTGAAAACCGGCAATACCTCCGGGCACACGCGTGAGTACCCCGTCCGTACTCACGCGTTGTGCCCGGAATTACTGGGCCATTATGTCTCTGCTCTCCTTAAATTGTTTGTAGTTTAAATTAAAAACAATTTCACCCCAGCTTTCTCTCATGCGCTGTTTCTGTCCTGAAAGCAACGAGTCCTACTGGTGTTCGATGATCAGGCAGTGGCAGCCCTCTCGTACTTGATCTAAGTGGCTGTTTTCAGGCTTGAGCATACACAGCGAGTGTTGGGCTGTTACAGAGAAGCCTGATCCTAAGACAATAAGAAATAGGAGCAGGAGTAGGCCATTTAGCCTCTCGAGCCTGCTCCACCATTCAGTAAGATCATGGCTGATCTTCTACCTCAACTCCACTTTCCTGCACTATCCCCATATCCTTTGATTAGCTTAATATCCAAAAATCTATCGATCTCTGTCTTGAATATACTGAACGACTGAGCCTCCACAGCCCTCTGGGGTAGAGAATTCTAAAGATTCACCACCCTCTGAGTGAAGAAATTTCTCCTTATCTCAGTCCTAAATGGCCGACCCCTTATTCTGAGACTGTGACCCCTAGTGCTAGACTCCCCAGCCAAGGGAAACATCCTCCCAGCATCTACCCTGTCAAGCCCCATATGAAATTTGTATGTTTCAATGAGATCACCTCTCATTCTTCTAAACTCTAGAGAATATAGGCCTAGTCTACTCAATCTCTCCTCATAGGACAATCCCCCATCCCAGGAATCAGTCTGGTGAACCTTTGTTGCACTCCCTCTATGGCAAGTGTATCCTTCCTTGGGTAAGGAGACCAAAACTGTACACAATACTCCAGGTGTGGTCTCACCAGGGCCTTATATAATTGCAGTAAGACGTCTTTACTCTTATATTCAAATCCTCTTGTAATAAAGGCCAACATACCATTTGCTTTCCTAATTGCTTGCTGTACCTGCATGTTAACTTTCAGTGATTTGTGTACAAGGACACCCAGGTCCCTCTGAACACCAACATTTCCCAATCTCTCACCATTTAAAAAATACTCTGCTTTTCTATTTTTCCTACCAAAGTGGCTAACTTCACATTTCTCCACATTATATTCCATTTGCCATGTTCTTGCCCACTCACTTAGCCTGTCTATATCCCCTTGAAGCCTCCTTGCATCCTCATCACAACTTACATTCCCACCCAGCTTTGTATCATCAGCAAACTTGGATATATTACATTTGGTTCCCTCATCCAAATCATTGATGTAGATTGTGAATAGCTGAGGCCCAAGCACTGATCCTTGCGGTACCCCACTTGTTACAGCCTGCCAACCCGAAAATGACCCGTTTATTCCTACTCTCTGTTTTCTGTCCGTTAACCAATTCTCAATCCATGCTAGTATATTGCCCCCAATTCCATGAGCCCTAATTTTGTTTAATAACCTCTTGTGTGGCACCTTATCGAATGCCTTCTGAAAATCCAAATTCATCACATCTACTGGTCCCCCCTTATCTATTCTACTAGTTACAATCTCAAAAACGCAAACAGATTTGTCAAACATGATTTCTCTTTCATAAATTCATGTTGACTCTGGCCAATCCTATTATTTTCTAAGTGCCCTGTTACCACGTCCTTAATAATAGATTCTAGTATTTTCCCTACTGCTGATGTCAGGCTAACTGGTCTCTAGTTCTCCGTTTTCTCTCTCCCTCCTTTCTTAAATAGTGGGGTTACATTTGCTACCTTCTAATCTGCAGGAACCAATCTAGAATCTATGGAATTTTGGAAAATTATAATCAATGCATCCACTATCTCTATAGCCACCTATTTCAAAACCCTAGAATGTAGGCCATCAGGTCCAGGGGATTTATCGGCTTTCAGTCCCATTAATTTCTTCAGTACTACTTTTTTACTAATACTAATTTCTTTCAGTTCCTCATTCTCGCTAGAGCCTTGGTTCTCCATTATTTCCGGGAAGTTTTTTACGTCTTCTTCCGTGAAGACAGACACAAAGTATTTGTTTAATTTCTCTGCCATTTCCTTATTCCCCATTATAATTTCTCCTGTCTCAGCCTGTAAGGGACCCACATTTACTTTCGCGAATCTTTTCCTTTTTACACACCTATAGAAGCTTTTATTTTCCCTTTATCAATTTTTTGGTCGTCTTTGCTGAATTCTAAAATCCTCCCAATCCTCAGGCTTACTACTCTTTTTGGCAACATTATAAGCCTCTTCCTTTGATCTAATACTATCTTTAACTTCCCTTGTTAGCCACGGTTGGATCACTTTTCCTGTGGGGTTTTTGTGCCTTAAAGGAATGTATATTTGTTGTAAATTATGTGTTAATTCTTTAAATGCTCGCCATTGCTTCTCTACCATCATACCTTTTAAGTAGTTTCAAAATCTACCTTAGCCAACTTGCCCCTCATACCTACGCAGTTTGCTTTGTTTAGATTTAAGACCCTAGTTTCGGATTTAACTAAATCACTTTCAAACTCAATATAAAATTCTATCATATTATGGTCACTCTTCCCTAAAGCCCCCTTTACTACAAGGTTATTAATTAACCCTTTCTGATTGCACAATACTAGATCTAAAATAGCCTGTTCCCTAGTTGGTTCCTCAACATATTGATCTAGAAAATTATCTTGCATACATTCCATGAATTTGTTTTCCACACTATTACTGCAAATGTGGTTTGACAGTCTATATGTAGATTAACGTCCCCCATGATTACTGTATTACCCTTGTTACATATGCCTCTAATTTCCTGATTTATACTCTTCCCTACATTACAACTATTGTTTGGGGGGCCTATAAACAACTCCCACCAATGTTTTCTGCCCCTTGCTGTTTCTTAATTCCACCCAAACTGATTCTAAGATCCTTTCTCTCTACTGTCTTTATCCCATCCTTTATTATCAGGGCTACCCCTCCTCCTTTTCCATTTTGCCTATCTCTTCTAAAAGTTAAGTATCCTGGAATATTTAGTTCCCAACCTTGGCCATTTTGCAACCACGTCTCCGTTATGGCTATTAGATCAAACCTGTTCATTTCTATCTGCGCTATTAATTCATATATTTTGTTGCAAATGCTTCGCGCATTTAGATATAGTGCCTTTAGCTTTGACTTATTTCTATTTTTCCCTGATGTCACCTTAGTCACTAATGCTTTATTACTTTTGTTACTCTCTCTGTCCCTTCCTGACCCACTCTGTCTATTTTTACCCAAAAATCTACTCTGCTCTAGAGCCTTGACATTTCTCTTGCTGCTTTTAAATTTACTCTTTCCTGAATCCTCCCAGCCCCTCTTCATCATTAGTTTAAAGCCCTGTCTATTGCCCTAGTTATTTGGTTCACCAGGACACTGGTTCAGCCCCGTTTAAGTGGAGCCCGTCCCAACGGAACAGCTCCCTCTTTCCCCAGTACTGGTGCCAGTGCTCCATGAACTGAAACCCCTTCCTCCCACGCCACTCTTTGAGCCACACATTTAAACCTCTAATCTGTTTATCCCTATGCAAATTTGCACGTGGCTCAGTTAACAATTCAGAGATTATTACCTTTGAGGTTCTGCTTTTTAATTTGGATCCTAGCTCCTCAAGCTCCCTCAGCAGAACCTCATTCCTAGTTCTACCTATGTCGTTAGTTCATACGTGGACCACAACAACTGGATCCTCCCCCTTCCACTCCAAATTCTTCAGCCGCGAGGAGATGTCTTTAACCCTGGCACCGGGCAGGCAACACAACCTTCGGAACTCTCGGTCGCGGCTGCAGAGAACAGTATCTATCCCCTGACTATACTATCCCCTACCATAACTACATTCCCTTTCACTCCCCCCACTTGAATGGTCTCCTACACCATGGTGCCATGATCAGTTTGCTCATCCATCCTGCAGGCTTTTCCCTCATCCACACAGGCAGCAAGAACTCATGCCTGTAGGATAAAGGCAAAGGCTGAGGCTCCGACAGCACTGCACCTGGGGTCCCCTTACCTGCCTGAGTTGCAGTCACACCCTCCTGTCCCTGATCACTAACCAGACCTGTACCACTACCTAACCTAAGGGGTGTGACTGCCTCCTGGATCAAAATGTCCAGGTAACTGTCCCGCTCCCTGATGCCCCGCAATGTCTGCACCTCAGACTCCAGCTCAAAAACTCTGAGCTGAAGTTCCTCGATGCAGGCACTTACTGCAACCGTGGTTGTCCGGGATCACAATGCTCTCCACAAACTCCCACATGCTGCAGTTGCGGCACACCGCCTGCACTGTCATCCCTGTATGACCTTGATTTATTTAATTAGATTTAATTAAATTTGTAATTAGGTAACTTAGTTTACAGTGTAGTTTCTTGACTACTTACTTGATCTAGATTAAGTTAAGGGTACTGAAATTAAATATCTACAGGAAACTTTGATATCCGGGACCGAGCTGTTGCCGTCCCATCAAAACTGCCGGACAAGTCAGCGCTAATGTTAAAACATATGGAAGCTATTGAGCTCCGTATCTAGCAACAAACCCTGTTGCTTAGCAACAGCTTCTAAACAGTTGGCCGTAGCTTGCAAGTGTCTCTGTAGCTAACCAACAGCTTTAGCTAGACCTTGCAGAGCCTGACTGGTGGAAAAAAAAGCAACGAAAAGAAAAAAAACTTACTGAACCGACTCCTGAATTTTGCCGGTGGCTCGAGCATTCCAGACAGTTAACCTCCGGATGAACCAAAGTTTCCTGTACCTGTAACACAAAGCACTACAAATAGTGTAGGCCAAAAGCAACAACTCCTTCCCCTTCTTCTCCAAATTCCCACTCTTTCCAAATTCCCAAATAAAACACTCTGTTCAGGTCCACTCTGTTTAATCCCGCTTGGTGCAGACCGCCCTTGATCCTGCTCCTTGCTTACTGTCTGCACGGTATTCAGCAAAGGGAGGAGTATCACTGTACAGCGATCAGAAGTGAGCACACTTTCCTCCCCCTTCTGCAGCCTGAAGACAATTGTAGCACCCTTGACCTCACTTGAGATTGGCACATTCAGCACAGACTAGGGATCGAATCTCGGACCTTCCTGGTTTATGTGTATCTTTGGAAGAGACTCCACCATTGGCGGCCATGCTTTCAGCTCTGGAATTCCCTCCCTAATCCTCTCCGCCTCTCTACCCCTCTTTCCTCCTTTAAGGCACTCCTTAAAACCTACTGTTGTGTCGGTACCTTTCTACCTAGACACAATTTAGGACTCAGAACTCAGAGATTCAAACATGAAGTGCTTTATTGGAAGGAAAGGAAGTTCTGGAAAGTTCCGAACAAAGAGAGCTAAACTTAACCGAGAACACCCAACCATTTATCTCCTGTGACAGCGCCACCACAGGTGGGAGGAGAACACACAATACATAACATTTCCTCCCCTCTTAAATGGAAGGTCCACATTATTCCTCAACAGGTAAGTTACTTTCAATGCACTCAACGAACCTAGGGTAGAGGTAGACTGCCTCAACCCCTGACTTTACCCTGGGGTTTATTCTGCCCCAGTCTTGTGGGTAAGTCACTAAGCCTACAGATCCAAGCGTCTTGGAGGCCGCCGCTCTCTGACAGGATGCCGGCGGTCATCGCTGGCTTCCACAGCAGTAGGCATTGACACAGGCCTAGATGGAGAAGGTGCCTGTGTCAGTCGAAAGTCAGGAGTTTGCACAGGTGGAACAGTCTCTATGACTTCCTGTGTTGGAGAAGAGCACTGTGGCAAAGGATGCTGGTTTGCGGTATCATCCGGAAACAGTTCAGGCCAACCAGCCGTTGGAGCCTCTGTGGCTGTCTCTGCTCCTAGCAACAGTTGATCTGTGTGTCTTCTCCAGACGACGTCCTCAGCAGTCTCAACTGTGTAAGACACAGGGCCCATCTGCGCGATCACCGTAGCAGGAACCCATTTCGGTCCAGTGTTGTAGTTTCGAGCTAGGACGTGCTCTCCCGGATGAAACCGTCTCTCCTTGGCTCTTTTATCTCTCTTTTCAACTTGAGCTTGTTGTTGATGATGGACAACCTGCTCTGCCCTTGGAGGTTTGAGTAAGTCAAAACTTGTCCGCAACTGCCTCTTCATCATGAGCGAAGCGGGGGAAGTTTTGGTTGTGGCATGCGGCTCGTTCCTGTAGGACAGCAGGAAGCTGTTCAAATGTTGGTGGATTGAGCCCTGACCTTGCGATGCCTTCAAGGCATGCTTCAAAGTTTGCACGAACCGTTCTGCCTGGCCGTTAGTAGAGGGATGATAGGGCGCAGACCTGATGTGTTGGACACCATTCACATGCAGGAAGGTTGCAAACTCCTGTGATACAAATTGTGGACCGTTGTCACTTACGAGTTGTTCCGGTGAGCCATAACGGCTGAACATCTCACCAAGTTTCTCAATTGTTTTCTCTGCCGTGGTAGACCTCATCACAGTGACCTCCGGCCACTTGCTACGAGTGTCCACAACCACCATAAACATCTTCTCTTCGAAAGGACCGGCGAAGTCCACATGTACTCGCTGCCACATTTCTGCAGGCCAATCCCAGGGGTGTAGGGTTGCCAGCTGTAGAACATTCCGGACCCTTTGACATGGGGAACATGTTTTGGCTTTCTCCTCAATATTCCCATCGAGACCTGGCCACCAGAAGTAGCTTCTTGCCATTTCCTTCATCCGAACCATCCCACTGTGGCCTGTATGAAGTTGTTGCAGTATAGGTTCCCTCAGAGGTGGCGGAATGATGACACGGCGTCCCCAAAGAAGACAACCTGCCTGGACGGAGAGCTCATTTCTTTTTGAAACATAAGGTTTCAAACTAGGAGAACCTCCTATAGCTCTCCCTCGAATGACATCGTCCATTACCTCAGACAGGACTGGATCGTTGCGGGTGTACCTTCGCACCTGAACTGCAGTGACAGGTGCTCCCTCCACTTGTCTAAAGTAGAAGATGTCTATCTGACGAGGCTCTGGGGGAGTAACAGGCAAGGGTAGCCTCGAGAGACCGTCTGCGTTGCCGTGCAAGTCTGATTTGCGATATTTGATGTTGTATGTGTGTCCTGACAACAGTAAAGCCCACCTTTGCATCCTGCTTGCAGCGAGAGACGGAATTCCGGTGTGGGGCCCGAAGATTGAAGTCAATGGACGGTGGTCCGTCAGGAGTGTGAACCTTCTCCCAAACAGGTACTGATGAAATTTTCGAATTCCAAAAACGATTCCCAAGGCCTCACGCTCGATCTGCGCATAGTTACTCTCGGCCTTGTTCAAGGTGCGTGATGCGAAGGCGATAGGTTTCTCTTCACCCGAAGGCATGATGTGGGATATGACTGCTCCCACACCATATGGTGATGCATCACATGCTAGCTGCACGGGTAGCTTTGGGTCGAAGTGTGTCAGGGCCTCTGATTTCAGCAATGCTTTCTTTGCTTGGGCGAAAGCTTCATTGCACAGTTCAGTCCATTTCCATGTTTTGCCTTGACATAGCAACTGATGTAACGGATTCAGCAATGTTGCTAAGTCTGGAATAAACTTCCCATAGTAGTTAAGTAGCCCCAGAAATGAACGTAACTGGCTCACATTCTGGGGTGCTGGGGCCTCCACGATCGCCTTGACCTTTGACGGCGCCTTATGCAGGCCAGTAGCGTCAATCACATGCCCCAGGTACTCAACTGAAGACTGAAAGAATTCACATTTGTCTTTACGAACTCTTGAGTCCGTACTCTTTCAGTCGTTGTAGTGTCGCATCCAAGTTCAGAAGATGATCCTCCTCATTTGTCCCAGTGACAAGGATGTCGTCCAGGTAGCACTGGACTACTGGCAGTCCACTCAAAATCTGATCCATTGCCTTTTGGAATAGAGCAGGGGCCGACGTAATTCCAAACGGAAGGCGGCAGTACCTGTATAGCCCCTTGTGTGTCACAATTGTCAGCAGCTCCTTTGATTTGTCATCGACATGCATTTGTAGATAAGCCTGGCATAAGTCTATTTTGCTGAACTTTTGCCCTCCGGCCAGGCCCGTAAAAAGATCCTCAATGAGGGGAAGAGGGTACTGTTCCGCAGACAGCACCGGGTTAATAGTCACTTTAAAATACCCGCAGATTCGAACAGATCCATCCTTTTTCAGGACAGGAACAATGGGTGTGGCCCATTTGCTCACAGTCACAGGCTCCAGGACTCCATTCTCGATTAAAGCCTCCAAGTTAGCCTCAACTTTTGGCCTAATTGCATAGGGTACAGGTCGGGCTTTGTGAAGCTTAGGCTTGCTGTCAGGTTTAATGTCCAGTCTCACGCTGATCTTTTTCATGCTCCCAAGTTCCCTATTGAAGAGTTCTGCATGTTTGTTTAACACTGCAGTCAGACCTGACTCCCCTTTTGACATGCGGACTGCAGGCCAGTCCAGCGTGATTTTCTCTAGCCACGCATGTCCCAGTAGCGATGGGTAATTTCCCTTTACCACATATAGTGGCAGTTTTGCAGTCTGTCCGTTCAATTTAACTGTCACCTCAATGGCGCCTCTCATGGCCACAGGTTCACCGGTATACGTCTTTAGCACAATGTTTGTTGGCTGAAGGGTAAGATGCTTTAGCATTTTGTTGTAGACAGTGTCTGAAACAAGGGACACAGCCGCGCCTGTGTCCACCTCCATCCGCACTGATTGTCCCTCCACCAGTGGTGACACCCAGTAGCCATTTGAATCACCTGCAACCGTCAGTATGTGCACCTCTTCCTCCTCAGAGGTGTCGCTCCCCTCTGTTTTGCTTGTTCCATCATACTGCACTGAATGAACACTCTTTTTCATCTCTTGTCCAAATACAGACATTTTGTTTCCATGCTTCCCAGCTGTCTGTTCTTTTTTTTTAACCTCTACAGGCGCGTTGAATGTGACCCTTTTTGCCACAATTTCGGCATTCCAGCTCCGTACACCAGCAGTCATTAGCGTGATGGCCCGTTTTCCCACAACGGTAACATGTGCCGTTCCGCGCACCTTTAGGCTCAGACGACACCTTGTGAACTCTCCCTGTTGAACTCAACTGGTGAGCCTCCTTTTCCGCCATCTCCATGGAGACACTAACTTCAATGGCCTTTTCAAGAGTAATGTTGTCCTCAGTAAGAAGGCGCTTCTGTGTGGCTGCATTTTGCAGACCACACACGAGTCTGTCTCTAATGGTGTCCTTCAGCAACTCCTTGAACTCGCAGTGTTCTGACAACCTTTTTAAAGCAGCAATAAACATCGTCACTGATTCCCCCTCCTCTTGATTCTGTTTGTGAAATCTAAATCTCTCAGCAATAACCAGAGGTTTTGGTGAAAAATGTGCTCCAAGAATTTCCACTAGTTGCTTATATGTTTTAGTTCCTGGCTTAGCTGGCTGTACGAGGCTGCGAAGTAAATTGAATGTCTTCGGCCCGATTACACTCAAAAAGGTAGGCACGACCTTTTCATTTGCCACCGCATTCGCCAATACAAAATAGTCAAAACGTTCCGTATATGCGCTCCATTGCTCCACATTTTCATCAAAATCACCGATGTTTCCTAATATAGTAGCCATCTCACGTTTCAAATTAAAATTTCTGTTTACTCACTGCCATAACGTTAATGTGATGCTGCAATCTCTGTTCTGAGTGTTTTGTAGTCAAAAACAAGAAAGTTCCCACAACACAGATTCATCCCATCCTTGTCGCCACTTGTTGTGTCGGTACCTTTCTACCTAGACACAATTTAGGACTCAGAACTCAGAGATTGAAACATGAAGTGCTTTATTGGAAGGAAAGGACGTTCTGGAAAGTTCCGAACAAAGAGAGCTAAACTTAACCGAGAACACCCAACCATTTATCTCCTGTGACGGCGCCACCACAGGTGGGAGGAGAACACACAATACGTAACACCTACCTCTTTGACCAATCTGCCGTAATATCTCCTTATGTGGCTTGGTGTCAAAATTTGTTTGATAATTGCTCCTGTGAAGCGCCTTGGGACGTTTTACTACGTTAAAGACGCTATACAAATGCAAGTTTATATAGTCAGCAAGTATTTGTTCCACGTTTAAAATAATTTTCCTAGTGGTTTTAAGTAAACAATTGCGTTAACTTGCTCTTTCTGTTTGACTGTTTTCTTGTGCCTTGTGTAGGAAAGCAGTGTATATATATATGCACACAATGGGCTCGATTTTAACGCAGCCGACAGGCGGACTTTTAGGCGTGTGGGGGGTTAAAATTGCCAAATCTGGGGATCGGGACCCTCCCCCCGCTTGGTTCCCGCCTCCACGCCATTTTAACCTAGGTGTGTCTGATGGACCCGAATCAGTCCCGCCTGCAACAGGTGGGACTGGTCTTTAGGGCCCTTAAATAGCACTAATTGGCCTTTATAATCCCATTTTAACAGGCCCTTGCCTGTTTAACCCTTTTCCCACGGCCTGGTGGGGATCACACCTGTGAAACCTGGCATGAACACTACTGGCTTGCTGACTATCAGCTGCAGGTCCAACATTAAAGAGGATATTTGATCAGTCATCATTTGCACGTGGCAGGACTTTGTTGTCTCAGGCCTGGGGCAACTTTTAGCAGGCCTAACCACACCTGTGGAAGGTTGGAGCCTCACACACTTCTCCAGTGTGACCTCCTGCGAGACCCCTCTCGCGACCCTCACTCAGCGCTTCCTCAACTGAGACATCTACCAGAAGCATGGGAGGCCTTTTTTTCCTTCCCTTCTTGGCATTAGAGGACCTCCAGCACCAGGCGCAGCAGCAGCAGAACCAGGCATAACAGCAGCACCAGCAACAGCAGCAGGAGCAGGAGCGACAGGCTGCTGCTCACCCACCTGAGGCAGCACAGGCCAGAAGGGGCCAGCGCATGGAAGCCCGTCGGCGCAGGAGATACCCCCAAACAGGGTCTACAGACACAGGATCAGCTACCTCAACATGACTGAGCAGCAGTGCCAAAGGCGGCTCCGACTTTCGCGACAGGTAGTGACTGACATCTGTGCAATGATACAGCAAGACCTGCTGCCCAGAGGACCAGGTGGACACTCCTTACCAGTGGCCATCAAAGTCACCACCGCACTCAACTTTTTTGCCTCAGGCTCATTCCAGGGATCAGCAGCAGACATCAGCGGCATCTCCCAGTCGGTCGCACGCACTTGCATCGCGCAGGTAACCGATGCCCCTTTTGCTCTCGCGCACAATCACATCCATTTCACCAGGGATCGTGCAAATGTGACGGCGCGAGTGGTTGGATTAGGTCATCTGGCAGACTTTCCAAGGGTGCACACATGTGGCCCTTAGGGCACCCCATCGCAATCCAGGTATTTTTGTCAACCGCAAGGGCTTCCACTCCCTTAACGTTCAGCTGGTGTGTGACCACAAGAAGGAAATTTTGCATGTTTGTGCCAAGTACCCTGGCAGTTGCCATGACTCCTTCATACTGGGCCAGTCTAGTGTGCCTCCACTATTCAGTCCGCCAGACCAACTTCACGGATGGCTGCTTGGAGACAAGGGCTATCCCCTGAGGACTTGGCTAATGACGCCGTTGAGGAGGCCAGCCAACGAAGCTGAGGAACGCTACAACTCCAGCCACATTTCCAGTAGATCCATAATCGAGCAAACCATCGGCTTGCTGAAGATGCGCTTCAGATGCCTGGATAGATCAGGTGGAGCCCTACAGTACTCAGCAGCCAGGGTCTCCAGAATCGTCATGGTTTGCTGTGCACTCCACAACATGGCACAGTGTCGTGGCTTGCAGATTCCTGAGGACCAAGTGGCTCCTCACATACCCTCCTTAGATGAGGAGGAGGGCGAGAACGAGCATCCTGCAGAGGCCCATCAACCAGCGGCAGCATTACGCGAGAACATTGCTGCCCGGGATGCAAGGAACGCACTCATCCTGGCCAGATTTGCTTAGCCTAGTAAATCAAACTCTTTTGCCTCGCAGCTTCTTACCTGAGCATCGACAATGGCCAAACCCTGCGGATTCCGAGCTATTTGACCAGCATCCTGACAACTGCAAGTAATCCTAAGCCCTCAATGTGAAAGCCCTATTCGCGAAATGACACACGCCAGAACTGCAACAGTTGCCATCAGAATTTTTATGAAAAACAAACAACTGATGGCATTTGTACAAAATACACAGCATTTCACCCAAGTGATTACCCTTGTGACTATTTGTGCTTTATTTTCCTCTTACGCGTGCTCCTACGTAGTGGTTCCCCTGCGGCTTCAGCAGATGTGGAGGCCCCTTGCTCACTTTCCTGCTGCTCCTGTCTCAACACCTTTGGCGGGCGTCCTCTGGGGTGGCGAGCATGTGAGGGCTCGCCAGCAGTCTGCTGCTCCTGCGGCTGTGCAGGAGCTGAGACGTCTATCTCCGTTGGGTGTGGACTCCGGTGGGGCTCTGACCGAGGGCTCTGCAGTGGCATGGAAGTGTGAGCGCTTGGAGAGGAGCCCCCACTTCCTTGAGGTCTGCCACCAACCTCCCTCTCATGGGTCAGGTCCCCCTCAGTGCCTGCAAGTGGCTTGAGAGCAGCTTGCTGCACAGCAGGGGGGCCATGGGGACCCATATCTGCAATGGCAGTCCTACTCAGAATGACTTCCATGAAGGTCTGGTTTCTCTGTTCAATAGATGCCCATCGCTCCTCAAGAGATGTCATTCTATTCTGAACACTCACCATGTTTTCCATACCCTGGTGACTAACTTCCTCCATGGCCATAGCCCTCCTCTCCTCTACCGTAGCCAGCCTTACCACGGAGGCAGCAATAATTTCCACGTAGGTAGCCATCCTTTCCGTGTTGATGCATTCATGCGCCACTGACTCCACAAAGGCTCTGTTCATGTTCGCTATGGACTCCTCCATTCGCTCCACACTCACAGCGACCCTGGAGACAAAACCTGCCAGAGACTCCTGCATCTGTGCATGGAGTTCCATCACCTCTGATCTTACGGATGGACCCAGAGGCAGAGAGTCGACATGCAGCTGAGCCGAGCTGGCAGAGTCCTGCGCCCTCCGACGAGGACTCTCCACTGCTGTCCCTGTCTCCACAATCTGCTGATGCTCACTTGTGAGCTGTGATACACCAGGTGACAACTCTACTCTATGTCCCGAAGGTCCCACCGAGGTGTGAGTGTCTGCGCTGGTGCTGGGTGCGCTTATTTCTGCTGACGCTGCGCCCTCAGAGGTTGCAGATTCCTCTGAGGAGTCTGGCATCTCAGGCTCTTCCTCCTGCACACTGGGGACGGGGGCTCTCGATGGTCCTGTGGGGGAGTCAAGGAAAAAGTTAGAGATGTGATGCCAAGGTTACATGCACATTGCATTTTGCAGATGATCATAAGTCCATATGATGTAGCTTCAGAATCATTATCAGTGACTCATGCAATGCCAATGAGAGAGAGGGAAAACTATTCTGTCACCAGCTTGTCCTTCCCCAACTTCCGCATCTCGGTCAGCCCTGGCAATCTCCAGGACGCCTTCCTCCCAGGGGGTGAGCTGGGCTACTGAGGGCGGCCCTCCTCCTGTCCTGGCTCTCGCTCTCCTGTTGTGAGCCCTCTTTTCCTGCAATGAGGGAGACAAGTGGAGGTTGAGTGAGAATGAAGGAGTGAGTGCAGAGATTGCATAGCATAGATACTTAGAAGGAGACAAAGATGGAGTGAGGTTGCAAGACCAAGGGCCCTCCCTGTGTGTAGTCAGTTGTGTTCAAAGCATCAGAGTGAGAGGGAGTGTGAAGGCTGCATGGTGGAATAGTTCTGTGAATGTGAGCATAGAGAGAGAGGGAATGGGTAAGGGTGCATGGATGTGAGTGTCTTAGTGGGATGTGCAGGAAGAGATTGCTAAAGCTGAGTGCTGGTGAGGAAAGGCAATGGGGATCAGATTGAGGGTGATGGAAACTTCATACAGTACTTACTTTTCCAGTGCGAAGAAGGCCATGGAATCTTTTCCTGCACTGCAACCACATTCTTTGTGTGAGCCCCAAGGAGTTGACTTGACCTGCCACCTGTAGCCACACAGCCTTGGTCTGACTGGGAGGCCCCTTCCTCCTTGAAGAAGGGAACAGGGCCTCCCTGTGGGCCCTAGCACCATCCAGTAATGCCTGGAGTGAAGCCTCATCAAATTTGGGGGCAGATCTGACCCTCCCGCTGGCCGTTGCTCCTGCAGGCTCCTGTGCCATCTTAATGGTGAAGTTTGGCAGCCTGCAGAGGAAGCAAGGCTTGCTGTGGACCTTAAAAGCAGCAGCAATGATGACGTTATATTCTGCAACTTTCTGACTGGAAATACTCAATTGCCAAGGCTTCCCACACGTTGGAAATCAATTGGCCAATTGAGCTAAAATTGCATCAATCTCACAGACCCATTTAGAATCGTGTGGGAATCACTGAATTCGGGGAACCCGCCAATTCTCTGCACCTGAGTTAAAATCGACCCCAATGAATCACAATATTCTACATTACACTGAGCTGTAGGGAGGTTCAAGGACATTCTGAATTTTTCAAGTAATATGAAAATACATTAAAGTATATCGTCCATCATCAATTAAAAATATTGAAAGCATATGATAGCCTTTCATGATATTTTGAAATAATAGTTTTTTTAATTCGATCTTGGGGGCGAGAGTGTGATGGTGCAACACGTTGGAACACCCTAACACATCGCACAAATTTAACCCAGTTGTAGGTTTTGCAGTGCAGGAAACACTTAAATAATTTTAAAAAAAATTCCCTTCTCACTGAATTCTCTTAAGGGGCAATACTTTCTTCGTCTTCTCTTTTTTGTTTTGCATTTATTAATTACCCACGTCTCCAAGCTGAAAGGAGGGGCATGAAACTGATGTTCTGTAGCAAACATCATGGTCACTGGGAATTGGCTGACAAGAATGGCATTTCGATGGGGTGGAACTGGTCCCACCAGTTACCCGTTCAATCAGCTAGCATTATGTTTCGACAAAATGTACCTTCGAGTTGGCTAGCTCAGAATCACCAAATTGCTCGCTACGGATTAGTAATTTTAATAATCTGTCTAGGGATGAAGGTTAAAGCTGCCTGATGTCTCTTTCCATTAAGACTCGGCCATACAGACCAGAGGTTCCCAGGTTCGGTCCTGAACTAGCTGGTCTCGGACAATATTGGCAGCACGGGACGTGGGTGGGGGGAGCTTCAACAACCCTTGGCTGAGGAGGCGGAAGTTCGGTTTGGGGTTTCCAGCTCATGAGTGCTGGAGAGTGTGGGTGCGAGCACAGCGAGTGAGGACAGGATTGGGCTCAGCCGCGATGCCTGCCGTGGTAGAACAGCCGGCCACACACACATTCAGATTTGCACGCGACGAGACGGTCAGTTGAATGAAGAGCCACTGAGTGCCCAGTTGGCTGCGGGACCATATTGTAGCTGAGAGGAGGAGGGGAGAAATGGGAAAACACATTGCCAAAAATAAGAGAGTAAATCAAACTGCTTATTTGAGATCAGTAATCCACAGTGTAAAAGTACTTGTAATTATGTACTGCATGGGACGTGATTATGGTCTGTCTGAGTGTAACCAGCACAAAGTGCTCTTCTGTGGCTAAGGTTTAGCCATCATGTTGACCAAAGCTGTTTTAGCTCTGATGTGGGAGTGATGTTTTAGCTCTGATCTGGGAGTGATGTTTTGGCTCTGATCTGGGAGTGATGTTTTAGCTCTGATCTGGGAGTGATGTTTTGGCTCTGATCTGGGAGTGATGTTTTGGCTCTGATCTGGGAGTGATGTTTTGGCTCTGATCTGGGAGTGATGTTTTAGCTCTGATCTGGGAGTGATGTTTTGGCTCTGATCTGGGAGTGATGTTTTAGCTCTGATCTGGGAGTGATGTTTTGGCTCTGATCTGGGAGTGATGTTTTGGCTCTGATCTGGGAGTGATGTTTTAGCTTTGATCTGGGAGTGATGTTTTGGCTCTGATCTGGGAGTGATGTTTTGGCTCTGATCTGGGAGTGATGTTTTAGCTCTGATCTGGGAGTGATGTTTTGGCTCTGATCTGGGAGTGATGTTTTGGCTCTGATCTGGGAGTGATGTTTTGGCTCTGATCTGGGAGTGATGTTTTAGCTCTGATCTGGGAGTGATGTTTTGGCTCTGATCTGGGAGTGATGTTTTAGCTCTGATCTGGGAGTGATGTTTTGGCTCTGATCTGGGAGTGATGTTTTGGCTCTGATCTGGGAGTGATGTTTTAGCTTTGATCTGGGAGTGATGTTTTGGCTCTGATCTGGGAGTGATGTTTTGGCTCTGATCTGGGAGTGATGTTTTAGCTTTGATCTGGGAGTGATGTTTTAGCCCTGATCTGGGAGTGATGTTTTGGCTCTGATCTGGGAGTGATGTTTTAGCTCTGATCTGGGAGTGATGTTTTGGCACTGATCTGGGAGTGATGTTTTAGCTCTGATCTGGGAGTGATGTTTTAGCTCTGATCTGGGAGTGATGTTTTAGCTCTGATCAGGGAATACAGTACTGAATGGGTGCTGCACTGTCAGAGAGGTGCCATCTATCGGATGAGATGTTAAACCAAGGCCCCGTCTGCCCCCTCGGGTGGATGTTAAAGATCCCATGGCACTATTTTCAAAAAGAGCTGGGGAGTTCTCCCTGGTGTCTTGGTCAATATTTATACCACAACCAGCATTACTAAAACAGATTTCTATGCCATTATCACATTGCTGTTTGTGGGAATTGCTGTGAGCAAATTGGCTGCTGCGTTTCCATCATTACAACAGTGACTACACTTCAGAAGTGTTTAATTGGCTGTGAAGTGCTTTGGGACGTCCCGAGGTCGTAAAAGGTGCAGCACTCTCTCTGCCTCAGAGGCGAGAGTGCCATCATTGAGCCAAAGGCGTGGGTTAAGGAATTGATACTCGAGAAGGTAGTGTTGGAGGAGCCGCAGCCCTTGCTCTTGTCCAACAGGTTCGAGCTTCTTACTCCCTGTGGAGACGGAAGCAGGGGCTGCAGGGAGGATGAGCAACCTGGCCACAGCACCGTGGAGAGGGGGGCCATTCAAGAGGGGGGAGTAAATAGAAATGTTGTAGTGGTAGGGGATAGTATTATTAGGGGGATAGATAGAGTTCTCTGCAGCCAAGAGCGAGAGTCCCGTAGGCTGTGTTGCCTACCCGGTGCCAGGGTTAAGGACATCTCCTCTGGGCTGGACAGAAACTTGGAGTGGGAGGGGGAGGATCCAGTTGTCGTGGTCCATGTTGGTACCAACGACATAGATAGGACAAGGAAGGAGGTTCTGCTGAGGGAGTTTGAGCAGCTAGGGGCCAAATTAAAAAGCAGAACCACAAGGGTAATAATCTCTGGATTATTACCTGAGCCACGAGCGAATTTGGCTAGGACAAATAAAATAAGAGAGTTAAATGCGTGGCTCAAAGACTGGTGTGGGAGAAATGGGTTTTGCTTCCTGGGACACTGGCACCAGTACTGGGACAGGAGAGAGCTGTTCCGTTGGGACGGGCTTCACTTGGCCAGTGCTGGGACTAGAGTCCTGGCGGATCATATAACTAGGGCTGTAGAGAGGGCTTTAAACTAACTAGTGGGGGGAAGGTTCCCAGAGAGCAAATAATACAAATGACAACAGAGAAGGTCATAGACTTAGGTAGCAGTGGGGAAATTAAAAACCAGAGCGTGTCAGGAAGGGGTAGAAGGTGTGGAGTAAAAGGTAAAGTAATAAAAAGGGCAATAGCAGGAACTAAGTGTCACAAAACATATTTGAAAGTTCTCTATCTGAATGCACGTAGCATTCGTAACAAAATAGACGAGTTAAAGGCACAAATAGCTACATATAGGTATGATCTTGTGGCCATTACAGAAACATGGCTGCAGGGTGACAATGCCTGGGAATTAAACATACCAGGTTATTTAACAATCAGGAAGGACAGGCAGGAAGGAAGGGGAGGTGGGGTGGCTATGTTAATAAAGGAAGGAATCACTGTAATACAGAGAAATGATATTGGGTCAAAGGATCAGGATAATGAAACAGTTTGGGTGGAGATAAGGAATAATAAGGGGAAAAAAACATTAGTGGGTGTAGTATATAGGCCTCCGAACAGTTGCAACTCGGTTGGACGGAGTATCAATCAGGAAATAGTTGAGGCTTGTAATAAGGGAACATCTATAATTATGGGGGATTTTAACTATCATATAAATTGGACGAATCAAATTGGGCAGGGCTGCCTTGAGGATGAGTTCATTGAGTGTATTAGGGATGGGTTTCTTGAGCAGTATGTAACTGAACCAACCAGGGGGCAAGCAACCTTAGATCTGGTCCTGTGTAACGAGACAGGATTAATTAAAAATGTCCTATTAAAGGATCCCCTTGGAATGAGTGACCATAACATGGTTGAATTCCATATTCAGTTAGAGGGTGAGGAGGCTGTATCTCAAACAAGCGTGCTAAGCTTGAATAAAAGAGACTATGAAGGTATGAGAGCGGAATTGAGTAAAGTGGATTGGGAAAATAGGTTAAAGGATAAGACGATACATGATCAGTGGTGTACATTTAAGGAGTTATTTTACAAATTCCAAAAAAAGTATATTCCACTGAGAAAAAAAGGGTGTAAAAGAAAAGACAGCCATCCGTGGCTAAGTAAAGAAATTAAGGATAGTATTCGACTAAAAACAAGGGCATATAAGGTAGCCAAATCTAGTGGGAGGATAGAGGATTGGGAAAACTTTAAAAGACAGCAAAAAATAACAAAAAGATTGATTAAGAAAGGGAAGATACATTATGAAAGTAAATTAGCAAAAAATATAAAGACAGATAGTAAGAGTTTTTATAGTTATATAAAAAGAAAAAGGGTGGCTAAAGTAAATGTTGGTCCCTTAGAGGATGAGACCGGGAAATTAATGGTGGGAAATATGGAGATGGCAAAAACACTGAATGAATATTTTGTATCAGTCTTTACAGTAGAGGACACCAAGAATATCCCAACACTTGACAAGCAGGGGGCTATAGGGGGGGAGGAGCTAAATACGATTAAAATCACTAAGGAAGTAGTACTTGGTAAAATAATGGGACTCAAGGCGGATAAATCACCTGGACCTGATGGCTTACATCCCAGGGTTTTGAGGGAAGTGGCGGTAGGGATTGTGGATGCATTGGTAATAATCTTCCAAAACTCCCTGGACTCAGCAAAGGTCCCGGCAGACTGGAAAACTGCTAATGTAACACCCTTATTTAAAAAGGGCAGTAGACAGAAGGCTGGAAACTATAGACCGGTTAGCCTAACATCTGTGGTAGGTAAAATTTTGGAGTCCATTATTAAGGAGACAGTAACAGGACATTTGGATAATCATAATTTAATAAGACAAAGTCAGCATGGTTTTATGAAGGGGAAGTCATGTTTGACAAATTTGCTGGAGTTCTTTGAGGAAGTAACATATAGGGTGGATAAAGGTGAACCAGTGGACGTAGTGTATTTAGACTTCCAAAAGGCATTTGACAAGGTGCCACACAAAAGATTATTGCTTAAGATAAAAAATCACGGGATTGGGGGTAATATTCTGGCATGGATAGAGGATTGGCTATCTAACAGAAGGCAGAGAATTGGGATAAATGGTTCATATTCAGACTGGCAATCAGTAACCAGTGGTGTTCCGCAGGGGTCAGTGCTGGGTCCCCAACTCTTTACAATCTATATTAATGATTTGGAGGAGGGGACCGAGTGTAACACATCAAAGTTTGCAGATGATACTAAGATGGGAGGGAAAGTAGTGAGTGAGGAGGACATAAAAAACCTGCAAGGGGACATAGACAGGCTAAATAAGTGGGCAGAGATTTGGCAGATGGAATACAATACTGGAAAGTGTGAGGTTATGCACTTTGGCAGGAAAAATCGTAGAGCAAGTTATTATCTTAATGGCAAGAAACTTGAAAGTACTGAAGTACAAAGGGATCTGGGGGTCCTGGTGCACGAAACTCAAAAGGTTAGTATGCAGGTGCAGCAAGTGATTAAGAAGGCCAATGGAATGTTGGCTTTCATTGCTAGGGGGATAGAATATAAAAATAGGGAGGTATTGCTTCAGTTGTACAAGGTATTGGTGAGACCGCACCTGGAATACTGCATACAGTTTTGGTGTCCATACTTAAGAAAGGACATACTTGCTCTCGAGTCAGTACAAAGAAGGTTCACTCGATTAATCCCGGGGATGAGGGGATGGACATATGAGGAGAGGTTGAGTAGATTGGGACTCTACTCATTGGAGTTCAGAAGAATGAGAGGCGATCTTATTGAAACATATAAGATTATGAAGGGGTTGGATCGGGTGGATGCAGGGAGGATGTTCCAGATGATGGGTGAAACTAGAACTAGGGGGCATAGTCTTAGAATAAGGGGCTGCTCTTTCAAAACTGAGATGAGGAGGAACTACTTCACTCAGAGGGTGGTAGGTCCATGGAATATGCTGCCCCAAAAAGCTGTCGAAGCTACATCATTACATAAATTTAAAACAGAAATAGACAGTTTCCTAGTAGAAAAGGGAATTAAGGGTTACGGGGAGCGGGCAGGAATTTGGACATGAGTCTAGGTTCGGATAGGTCATGGCCCTGTGGGTAGCGGAGCGGGCCCAGGGGCCGTGTAGCCTGATCCTGCTCCTGTTTTTCGTGTGTCTAATGCTGTTAGATTCAGGAGATAGTCCTGTCATAGTGGATTGGCGGTTAGGATCAGATCAGCCATGATCTTATTGAATGGCGGAGCAGGCTCGAGGGGCCAATTGGCCTACTCCTGCTCCTATTTCTTATGTTCTTATGTTCAGTGTCACTCTGTGGGGTGCATCTAACCACGATGGGAAGTTCCCTGTTTATTGTGTGTGTGTGTGTGTGTGTGTGTGTGTGTGTGTGTGTGTGTATTTTTCTTTAATTAAAAAAAACTAAATAATTTTCCTCCCTGCAGGAATAGACTGGTTTTCACTCCTGTCTACTTTTAATGGGCCAGCTCAGAATGGGAATCACAATGTCATCACTCAAAGTCGTGTATTATGAAACATCATCCGTGTTTAATATTTTAACATTCCCAAAATGTTTTGGGAGAAGCACCCCATCCCCTCCCACTCCCCTCTTTCAGAGATTCATGTCCCAAGCGCACCCCCCCGCCCCAACCTTTCTAAGAAAGAGTATTTTTGCATAATCAATGTTCGTGCAGATACAGCTGGTGACCCAGAATATTTCGGCACATTTTGTCACAATCGCTGTTTTAATTCTGCTCCCTTGCATTTGTAGGTTTTAATCTGAAGTCTAATCATATCATTGGAAGTTGCCGGCCAGGGAGTTTTTCAGACCTGCTCCCACTTCGCTGGAACTGTGGTGGAAATCCACAGATCTGAAGAATTTCCCGTCCTCCTTGATAACGTCATCCATCCCCTTCCCTCCCTTCCCCTCCCCCCCCCGCCCACCTCAGTTTGAGAACCTTTGTGTAATTCTGTTTGTAGTTTGTTTCTTTTTTTAAAAAAAGCAACGCATTGATTTAAAGACCTCACTTGTTTTTGGATTCTTCTTCTTCCCGGTGGAGGATAATTCCAACACTTCTTTTTAAACTCTGGCCAACTCTTAATTCTCCTCTGCAGCTGGGTGGTGCTATGGGATGGATGAAGCAGAACAGAACAAGTATGTGTCGCAGCTCAGGGATGTGTTCGACAGCTGCGATACCACAAGGACCGGATACCTGGACCAGGAGGAGCTGACTGAGCTGTGCCAAAAGCTTCACCTGGAGGCCCAGATCCCTCTTCTACTGCAGACACTTTTGGGCAGCAATCATCATGCCAGGGTAAGCCCCACCTGTGGGTGCACGGGAGATAGCGTTACGCCGTATATAAATAGGTACGCACGCCACAACTTGCCCTTCCGGCTGGTGCGACGTGTTAACACGTTCATAATTTGCGTGCATGAATCTAACTTTGAAATAGACGCTGTTAGAATGGAGGTGCTTGGTGCCTGTGGTAGGAGAGGAGGGTCATTCAGGGTAAGCTTACGGGTGTAGAATCATAGAATCTTACAGCACAGAAGGATGCCAATTGGCCCATCGTGCCTGTACCGGCTCTTTGGAAAGAGCTCTCCACTTAGTCCCACTTTCCTGCTCTTTCCCCATCGCCCTGCAAATATTTCCTTTTCAAGCATTTATCCAATTCCATTTTATTCCAAGTTGTTATTGAATCTGCTTCCACCACCCTTTCAGGCAGTGCATTCCAGATCATCACAACACATTCCAGATCATCACAACACATTCCAGATCATCACAACACATTCCAGATCATCACAACACATTCCAGATCATCACAACACATTCCAGATCATCACAACACATTCCAGATCATCACAACACATTCCAGATCATCACAACGCATTCCAGATCATCACAACGCATTCCAGATCACAACACATTCCAGATCACAACACATTCCAGATCACAACACATTCCAGATCACAACACATTCCAGATCACAACACATTCCAGATCACAACGCATTCCAGATCACAACACATTCCAGATCACAACACATTCCAGATCATCACAACGCATTCCAGATCACAACACATTCCAGATCACAACACATTCCAGATCATCACAACACATTCCAGATCATCACAACACATTCCAGATCATCACAACACATTCCAGATCATCACAACACATTCCAGATCATCACAACGCATTCCAGATCATCACAACGCATTCCAGATCATCACAACACATTCCAGATCACAACACATTCCAGATCATCACAACACATTCCAGATCATCACAACACATTCCAGATCATCACAACACATTCCAGATCACAACACATTCCAGATCACAACGCATTCCAGATCATCACAACACATTCCAGATCATCACAACACATTCCAGATCATCACAACGCATTCCAGATCATCACAACACATTCCAGATCATCACAACACATTCCAGATCATCACAACACATTCCAGATCATCACAACACATTCCAGATCATCACAACGCATTCCAGATCATCACAACGCATTCCAGATCATCACAACGCATTCCAGATCATCACAACGCATTCCAGATCATCACAACACATTCCAGATCATCACAACACATTCCAGATCATCACAACACATTCCAGATCATCACAACACATTCCAGATCATCACAACACATTCCAGATCATCACAACACATTCCAGATCACAACACATTCCAGATCACAACACATTCCAGATCATCACAACACATTCCAGATCATCACAACACATTCCAGATCATCACAACACATTCCAGATCATCACAACACATTCCAGATCATCACAACACATTCCAGATCATCACAACACATTCCAGATCACAACACATTCCAGATCACAACACATTCCAGATCATCACAACACATTCCAGATCATCACAACACATTCCAGATCATCACAACACATTCCAGATCACAACACATTCCAGATCACAACGCATTCCAGATCATCACAACACATTCCAGATCATCACAACACATTCCAGATCACAACACATTCCAGATCATCACAACACATTCCAGATCACAACACATTCCAGATCACAACACATTCCAGATCACAACACATTCCAGATCACAACGCATTCCAGATCATCACAACACATTCCAGATCATCACAACACATTCCAGATCACAACACATTCCAGATCATCACAACACATTCCAGATCATCACAACACATTCCAGATCACAACACATTCCAGATCACAACACATTCCAGATCACAACACATTCCAGATCATCACAACGCATTCCAGATCACAACACATTCCAGATCACAACACATTCCAGATCATCACAACACATTCCAGATCATCACAACACATTCCAGATCATCACAACGCATTCCAGATCACAACACATTCCAGATCACAACACATTCCAGATCACAACACATTCCAGATCATCACAACACATTCCAGATCATCACAACACATTCCAGATCACAACACATTCCAGATCATCACAACACATTCCAGATCACAACACATTCCAGATCATCACAACACATTCCAGATCACAACACATTCCAGATCATCACAACACATTCCAGATCACAACACATTCCAGATCATCACAACACATTCCAGATCACAACACATTCCAGATCATCACAACACATTCCAGATCATCACAACACATTCCAGATCATCACAACACATTCCAGATCATCACAACGCATTCCAGATCATCACAACGCATTCCAGATCATCACAACACATTCCAGATCACAACACATTCCAGATCACAACGCATTCCAGATCATCACAACACATTCCAGATCATCACAACGCATTCCAGATCATCACAACACATTCCAGATCATCACAACGCATTCCAGATCATCACAACACATTCCAGATCATCACAACACATTCCAGATCATCACAACACATTCCAGATCACAACGCATTCCAGATCATCACAACACATTCCAGATCATCACAACACATTCCAGATCATCACAACACATTCCAGATCATCACAACACATTCCAGATCATCACAACACATTCCAGATCATCACAACACATTCCAGATCATCACAACACATTCCAGATCATCACAACACATTCCAGATCATCACAACACATTCCAGATCATCACAACGCATTCCAGATCACAACACATTCCAGATCATCACAACACATTCCAGATCATCACAACACATTCCAGATCACAACACATTCCAGATCATCACAACACATTCCAGATCATCACAACACATTCCAGATCATCACAACGCATTCCAGATCATCACAACGCATTCCAGATCATCACAACACATTCCAGATCACAACACATTCCAGATCACAACGCATTCCAGATCATCACAACACATTCCAGATCATCACAACGCATTCCAGATCATCACAACGCATTCCAGATCATCACAACGCATTCCAGATCATCACAACACATTCCAGATCATCACAACACATTCCAGATCATCACAACACATTCCAGATCACAACGCATTCCAGATCATCACAACACATTCCAGATCATCACAACACATTCCAGATCATCACAACACATTCCAGATCATCACAACACATTCCAGATAATCACAACACATTCCAGATAATCACAACACATTCCAGATCATCACAACACATTCCAGATCATCACAACACATTCCAGATCATCACAACACATTCCAGATCATCACAACACATTCCAGATCATCACAACGCATTCCAGATCACAACGCATTCCAGATCATCACAACACATTCCAGATCATCACAACACATTCCAGATCATCACAACACATTCCAGATCATCACAACACATTCCAGATCACAACGCATTCCAGATCACAACACATTCCAGATCATCACAACGCATTCCAGATCACAACACATTCCAGATCACAACACATTCCAGATCATCACAACACATTCCAGATCATCACAACACATTCCAGATCATCACAACACATTCCAGATCATCACAACACATTCCAGATCATCACAACGCATTCCAGATCACAACACATTCCAGATCACAACACATTCCAGATCACAACACATTCCAGATCACAACGCATTCCAGATCATCACAACACATTCCAGATCATCACAACACATTCCAGATCACAACACATTCCAGATCACAACACATTCCAGATCATCACAACGCATTCCAGATCATCACAACGCATTCCAGATCACAACGCATTCCAGATCACAACACATTCCAGATCACAACACATTCCAGATCACAACACATTCCAGATCATCACAACACATTCCAGATCACAACACATTCCAGATCATCACAACACATTCCAGATCACAACACATTCCAGATCACAACACATTCCAGATCACAACACATTCCAGATCATCACAACACATTCCAGATCACAACACATTCCAGATCATCACAACACATTCCAGATCACAACACATTCCAGATCATCACAACACATTCCAGATCACAACACATTCCAGATCACAACACATTCCAGATCACAACACATTCCAGATCACAACACATTCCAGATCATCACAACACATTCCAGATCACAACACATTCCAGATCATCACAACACATTCCAGATCACAACACATTCCAGATCATCACAACACATTCCAGATCACAACACATTCCAGATCACAACACATTCCAGATCACAACACATTCCAGATCATCACAACGCATTCCAGATCATCACAACGCATTCCAGATCACAACACATTCCAGATCACAACACATTCCAGATCACAACACATTCCAGATCATCACAACGCATTCCAGATCATCACAACGCATTCCAGATCACAACACATTCCAGATCACAACACATTCCAGATCACAACACATTCCAGATCACAACACATTCCAGATCATCACAACACATTCCAGATCACAACACATTCCAGATCACAACACATTCCAGATCATCACAACACATTCCAGATCACAACACATTCCAGATCACAACACATTCCAGATCACAACACATTCCAGATCACAACACATTCCAGATCATCACAACACATTCCAGATCATCACAACACATTCCAGATCATCACAACACATTCCAGATCATCACAACACATTCCAGATCATCACAACACATTCCAGATCATCACAACACATTCCAGATCATCACAACACATTCCAGATCACAACACATTCCAGATCACAACACATTCCAGATCATCATAACTCGCTGCGTAAAAAAATTCTCCTTATCTCCCCTCTGGCTTTTTTTGCCAATGATCTTCAGTCCGTGTCCTCTGGTTACTGTTCCTCCAGCCAGTGGAAACAGTTTCTCCTTATTTACTCTATCAAAAATGGTACAGTGCTCATAAAGATTTAGGGGTCCAAGCACAGAAATCAGTAAAAGCTAGTGGACAGGTACAAAAAATAATTAGAAAGACTAATGGAATGTTGGCCTTTATCGCGAGGGCTGGAATACAAAGGGGTGGAAGTTATGTTACAGCTGCACAGAGCTCTGGTTAGACTCTATCTGGAGCACTGCATTGAGTTCTGGGCACCGCACCTCAGGAAGAAAATATTGGCCTTGGAGGGGTGCAGCGCAGATTCACCAGAATGATACCGGGGCTAAAAGGGTTAAATTATGAGGACAGGTTGCATAGACTAGGCATGTATTCCCTTGAAAATAGAAGATTAAGGAGCGATCTAATTGGAGTGTTTAAGATGATTAAAGGGATTTGATAAGGTAGATAGAGAGAAACTATTTCCTCTGGTGGGAGAGTCCAGAACAAGGGGGCATAACCTTAAAATTAGAGCTAGACCGTTCAGGAGCGATGTCAGGAAGCATTTCTTCACACAAAGGGTAGTCAAAATTTGGAACTCTCTCCCCAAAAAAGCTATTTCAAAAATGAGATTGATAGGTTTTTGTTAGACAAGGATATTAAGGTTTACGGAACTAAGGCGAGTAGATTGAGTTAAGATACATGATCTAATTGAATGGTGGAACAGGCTTGAGGGGCTGAATGGCCTCCTCCTGTTCCATAGAAACATAGAAAAATAGGAGCAGGAGTCGGCCATTTGGCCCTTCGAGCCTGCTCTGCCATTCAATATGATCATGGCTGATCCTCTATCTCAATACCATATTCCCGCTCTCTCCCCATACCCCTTGATGCCTTTTGTGTTTAGAAATCTATCTATCTCCTTCTTAAATATATTCAGTGACTTGGCCTCCACGGCCTTCTGTGGTAGAGAATTCCACAGGTTCACCACCCTCTGAGTGAAGAAATTTCTCCTCATCTCAGTCCTAAATGTCCTACCCCGTATCCTGAGACTGTGACCCCTCGTTCTAGAGCCCCCAGCCAGGGGAAACATCCTCCCTGCATCCAGTCTGTCTAGCCCTGTCAGATTTTTATACATTTCAATGAGATCCCCTCTCATTCTTCTAAACTCTAGTGAATACAGTCTAGTCGACCCAATCTCTCCTCATAAGTCTGGTGAACCTTCGCTGCACTCCCTCTATGGCAAGTATATCCTTTCTCAGGTAAGGAGACCAAAACTGCACACAGTACTCCAGGTGTGGTCTCACCAAGGCCCTGTATAACTGTAGTAAGACATCCTTGCTCCTGTACTCAAATCCTCTTGCAATGAAGGCCAACATACCATTTGCCTTCCTAACTGCTTGCTGCACCTGCATGTTTGCATTTAGTGACTGGTGTACAAGGACACCCAGGTCCCTTTGTACATCAGCATTTCCCAATCTATCACCATTTAAATAATACTTTACCTTTCTGTTTTTTCTACCAAAGTGGATAACTTCACATTTAGCCACGTTATACTGCATCTGCCATGTATTTGCCCACTCACTCAACTTGTCTAAATTGCCTTGAAGCCTCTTTGCATCCTCCTCACAACTCACAATCCCGCCTAGTTTTGTGTCGTCAGCAAACTTGGAAATATTACATTTGGTTCCCTTATCCAAATCATTGATATATATTGTGAATAGCTGGGGCCCAAGCACTGATCCCTGCGGTACCACACTAGTCACCGCCTGCCAATTCCTACTCTCTGTTTCCTGTCTGTTAACCAATTTTCAATCCATGCCAGTATATTACCTCCAATCCCATGTCCTTTAATTTTGCACACTAACCTCTTATGTGGGACTTTATCAAAGGCCTTCTGAAAATCCAAATACACCACATCAACTGGTTCTCCCTTATCTATTCTACCAGTTACATCCTCAAAAAGCTCCAGTAGGTTTGTCAAACATGATTTCCCTTTCATAAATCCATGTTTACTTTGTCTAATCCCGTTGATATTTTCTCAGTGTCCTGTTATCACATCCTTTATATTAGACTCTAGCATTTTCCCTACGACTGATGTTAGGCTAACCGGTCTGTAGTTCCCGGTTTCCTCTCTCCCTCCTTTTTTAAATAGTGGGGTTACATTTGCCACCCTCCAATCTGCCGGAACTGTTCCATAATCTATAGAATTTTGGAAGATGACAACCAATGCATCCATTATTTCCATGGCTACCTCTTTTAGTACTCTGGGATGCAGATTATCTGGCCCTGGAGATTTATCAGCTTTCAGTCCCATTAATTTCTCCAGTTCCTATGTGAGTAGCCTAACTTCTACTTGCCCTGTTGCATGTGTTGGCTGCTTTGTAAATTAATGGCTTCATTGTTGACGCTAACACTGTCCTACTTCTAGCCCTGTTCCTGGGACTAGGGACAGGGTCACTGGCAAGGCTTGGAAGCTAAGCAGAGCCAGGCCTGGTTAGTACCTGGAGGGGTGACCATCAGGGAAGACCAGGTGCAGAAGGTCACGGCGGAAGGAGCCCCGAGGAGGGGCGGTTGGTGAGAAGGTCATGGAAGGAGCCCCGGGAGGGGCGGCTGGTGAGCAGGCCCGGGCGTTGGGCTGAATATTGTTGGAATGGTGGAAATGGAATGGCAGCGTGCACAGACGCAGCGGCTTTGCTTCTCCCAGGACGGTGCTATTTACGTTTAATGTTAATGTTATTTGTACTGGACTCATGGGAGCTTGCAAGATCACATTTTGTTGTTCATGTACTTGTACAATGACAATAAAGTTGAATTATTATTATTATTATTAGTTTGGTGAGGAGGAAGAAAGCGTTGATCAAAAATAACCACCAACTGGATTGCTCCATATCCTGTGCACTTTTTTTTTCACTTCACAAATTAAAAAAAACTAAAACTTTTTCTTGCTGGGTCAATTGAAACTTTCAAGTTTAAGATCGGCAGATTTTTGTTGGGTAAGAGTATCAAGGGATATGGAGCAAAGGTAGGTAAACCGGGTTGAGTTACAGACCAGCCATGAGCTAATTGAATGGCGGAACAGGCTCGAGGGGCTGAATGGCCTACTCCTGTTCCCATAAGGGCACCAAGCATCCTCCAGCACTCTCACCCGAATGGTCACCATTCATCTGTGAGCGTTGACTGTAGGTGTTGGCAGGCTATTTGACTGACACGCACACGTCTGGGTCTATTGTAGACTAATTAATTAAGACTGATTGCTATGATTAGTCAACAACTCCATTATCATTGTATCATGCAATTACCAGGATGGTAGAAGGCAACATGCTGCATTTGCCATATGTCATGTCTCAAATTACTCATATACTGTATCCCAAAATGTTATTTTCTGAAAGAAATCTATCTAATTTGCATTATTCAGGGAGTAGACAGAAAGGAGTGAGGAGTGGAGAGAAAGAACCTGTGGAGGGTGAAGAAAGACCAATTAAGTTTGGCCCAGAGAGATGCTGGTGAGGTGGTTGGGTAGAAAGAGAAGGGACCCTGCTGTGAAATTTTAAGCAAAAATGTAAACTGTGTAAAAAGTTTCATGTTTAAAGTTCCAAATGTGTGCAAACAAGATATACATCGGTGTGCGTGCATCACCCGTGCTGCTGGCAATAACTCGTGCACATGTAGCGCTTGTGATTATGTGCTCAGTGCCATTCTGTAAACCACTGGTCCAGGACATGTACCTTTTTATAACGATATGGAGAGAGAATCTGATAACCTCTGTATTGGTGATGTCAGTAGTTCGTTGTCCTTATTTTCTTCCAAAAAGTAACATGCTATTGAAATTTTCAGGTGAATTTTGAGGAATTTAAAGAAGGATTTGTTGCTGTGCTATCTACCAGTATTGACCTCAGTACCTCAGAAGATGAGAGCAGTTATTTAGAACCAGGTGAGTGCAGGGTGAACAATGAGTTTTTTTCAATTTACCCTCGAGGTAACTAACAGTGGATCCGAGCTTTCCATCACTGGAAACATTGTTATAATTTGTTGGTGTAGCAAGTATAAATGACCCGAGAGTAGACATCTTAATGGGGAAAGTCTACCTTAAGTAGCCAAAAGCTATTTTTCAACGGTGCGTGCTTTACAAATCTCCCATGTCTATCCTGGAGGATCCCAGATTACGATGTTGCCCCTCTGGCTGCAGCTTCCATTCTCTTGTCTGGAACAGTGCAGTTGGGAGGTTCGCCGTAAAAACTTTATCCTCTTTAATTAATGTAAAAGTGGTCTGAACTGGGCAATAGAACTCGTTTCCCCCACACCCCTCCACCATTTTTGGCATCCACCGTTGACATTAAGCACCAGGTAGAGGACAGCGTATGTAGAGTGAGGCTCCCCAGTTCTACCTGAGTAGTGTGCCTTAATCCCAATCTCAAAAGGACGTCCCTTACTGCACCAGTGCAGTTCTGTTTCCATTACCCTACTGACCATCCCTGTTGTCCTTTGACTAAGAGTGGTACAGATTTATTCCTACATTGTGGATCTCCATCCAGTGGAAACTAGGTTAAGGCTGCTCAAGCTCATTGCCCGTAAAACTCTTAGGGCTAGATTTTCAGTTGCTTGCGCCAGCAGTTAGCGCCTTAAGAGAAGTGATTTCCGGGCGCTATGCGTGTAGCGCCCGGGCGCAGCGCAGTTTGCGCCCCGCCCCAAATTAAGTTGCCCGTTAGCGCCGGCGCAAAGTTTAGCGCCCGCCCGGATGCGCGCGCAGAAAATGACGTCACATCCTCGTGCAACGCCCTTTGGCCGCCCCGATTGCAAACTTCAGTCGGACCGCCCCATTGTGCGGCGGGCGGCCGGAGCGTTTGGAAAAAGGAACGCAACACAACCAGCGCGGGCCCCGGGGGGCGCTAATTAAAGGGAACGTCCTCTCCAGTATAAAGGCCATCCATTATTTCAGAAAACAGTCTTGTGCAACGCATTTCTGGAGACACAACAAGGAGGATAGCTAACTGGTTTCAAGCAGCAAGAGCCAGGTATTTTTGGACTCAGGCAACAGCGCTGCAAGTGGCCATTTGGAAATTAGAGTGTTTGCCAGGATTTGATGGGGGTTGCATGGGGTGCCAACGCGGAGCTGCAGCTCCATGTCCGTAGGGCTCGCAGACGTATTGTGAGAGGGGCAGCCCTGGCTAGAGGCAGAGGGGGCTACAGGCGTCGGCCACGTAGGCCTTACCCAGTCAGGCTATACCGCCAGCAGCGCTCCTACCTAAACATGAGTGCCGCGCGATGTGTTAAAAGGCTCCGATTCCGGAAGGGGGTGATTGCAGAGATCTGCCACCTGCTTCGCCGAGATCTGCGGCCAAAGCTCAGGTGCAGGACGTCTCTGTCGGTGGAAGTGAAGGTGACGGTGGCATTGAACTTCTATGCCACCGGCTCCTTCCAATACGCTGCTGGGGACATAGCAAACATCTCCCAGTACGGCGCGCATCGCTGCATCCGCCAGGTGACCGAAGCACTGTTCAGAAGGAGAAGCCAATTCATCTCCTTCCCCATGGCCCTGGAGAGCCAGCATCAGCGCGCATTGGGATTTTCCAGACTCGGGGAATTCCCCTTGGTGCAGGGCGCCATTGACTGTACGCATGTGGCTTTGCGGGCCCCTCTGGAGCATGGCGAGCAGTATCGCAACAGGAAGGGCTACCATTCTCTGAATGTGCAGCTGGTCTGTGACCACAAGCAGCGCATCATGGCAGTCAATGCCAGCTTCCCAGGCAGCAGCCACGATGCCTTTATCCTGCGGCAGAGTACTGTGCATGACATGTTCCAGGCACAGCCTCCCCCAAGAGGATGGCTACTCGGGGACAAAGGCTATCCTTTGTGCACCTGGCTCATGACCCCGCTCCGCGCGCCCAGGACCGCTGCTGAAGAGGCCTACAACGAGAGCCATCAAACCACCCGCAACATCATCGAGCTAACTATTGGGGTCCTCAAGCAGCGGTTCCGCTGCCTTGATCGCTCCGGAGGAGCTCTCCAGTATTCGCCGGACCGGGTCTCCCAATTTGTGGTGGTTTGCTGCATGCTACACAACCTGGCTATCCGCAGGACTCAGGCACTGCCACCTGACGTTGGACCAGCACCTCAGGAGGAGGAGCAGGAGGAGCATGAGGAGGAGGAGGAGGAGGAGCAGGAGTACGTTCCCAGGAGGGAGCGACCAGGGCCAAGGGCCGCACGACGCCACCTTATTACACGGTACTTCTAAGCCCCCTGTCAGGGAATGGCCAGGGGCCATGAGGGAAGATGAATGCAGCCGCTCCGCAAGCCCTCAGCCGGCGAAGCCAACAAACACTAAGAAGAACAACCATGGAGACTGCATGAATAAAGATAATTTTTTATTAAACAAAAATGAAAAGCCCTTCCCACATGAATCCCCAAAAACAATAAACGGGCCCCACAAAAAGCCCAACAAACGACTCACTCCCACAAACTGGGGAGGAGCCACTCCACCTTTATTGAAACCGGGCCTCAACGTCGGCCTAACGCAAAAAAAAAGCCCTCCAAAAGCACAACCATGGGCAAAATAAAGATGGCCACCGCCATATTAAAGGAAAGCTGGCCACACCCTCTACTGAGTGGCCCGCGAGGGCGAGACCTTGGCCAGCATTTTGCCTCCCCTGCCCTGCCTGCTGCTCCTTCGCAAGCTCTGCCCAGTGGCTGCTGCGAGGCTGGGGGAAGGCGCCTGAGGCTCAGATGCCCTTCCGCCAGATGCCGCTGGGGGGCGGCCTACACGGTGTTTGGGCCTCGAGGGGCCGTCTCCTGAGTGGCGCGCCTGAGCCTGGCCACCATCAGCTGCAGCCGCTTGCCCTTGACGCCCCAGAGGGGGAATGGCGGCGACGGATGGTGCAATGTGGGCCAGCTGGCGTCTGGGATGCGCTGGCTGGTGCTGTGGCGCGGTGGCACTCGGCCGGGCCCGCACTGCAGGATCCGCAGCAATCAGCCGACGGCCGGCTTGCTGGGATGGTCCAGCGCGGCGCCTGCCCTGGCGATGCCTGCCTGAGACAGCGCGTGTGGCAGCAGTGAGTGGCCCTCTGGTCCTGGTGTGCGCGCGCATCACATCCGCCAGGGTCTTGACAGCATCAGTTAGCATGCGGCCAGTCGCGGCAGTTGCTGCCCCGAACTCGCGCACACTGGTCGCCAGCGACTCGATGGCCTCAGGCATGCGCCCCACCACGCTCATGAGCTCCGTGTGGCGCCGGTCCGAGTCGTCGGCCATCTGATCGAGCTTCCGCACCTCCTCCGAAGTGAAGGTGTCCGGACTGGAGTCGCGACTCTCCCGCTGGGGAGGAGGGGGCCGAACTAGGGGACCCTTGCCGCGTTGGTGACGGCGAGTGTGCCGAGCAGCAGCACTCCCCTCTGATCCTTCCCCCCTTTGGGGGGAAGGCCGCGGGCCACGCGCACGGCTGCTGGGTGGCTGGACGCCACTGGTCCCAGAAGCTGCATTGCCCTGCGACAGTTCCTCCAGGCACTCGTCCAGTGAGGAGGTGTCGAGCATTTCCTCCTCTCCTGCGGGACGTGACTGTTCCCCCGAAGGTCCGGCTTGCTCCTCCTCCTCCTCCTGGTTGGAGGTGCTGTCACTGGCAGCCTCAGGGTCCTGGTCGTCACCAGCTGAAAGCAGGAATGCACAAGAGTAGCTTCAGAGTGAGGAGACGGCGTCAGCGAGGGAGTTAGGACTGGTGGGATTCAGCGCATTGGTGGGACAGTGGCAAAGGAGGTAGCTCGGATGGGCCAGTGCGACGCGAGAGGGCCAAAAGGCGAGGTCCTTACCATTGCCGGGCAGTGGAGGGTCGGATACACCGCACGCTGTGGGGACAATCACACGTGCTCCCATGAGCACACACACGCGCTCCTCCAGCCGAGTGAGCTTCTGCAGCTTGGCGCGGCCACCCCTGGCACGGGCCTGGCGATTAAACGCTACTTTAGCCTGCAAGAGAAAGGACGGGCTGTAAGGGCGCAGTGAAGCCCTGATGTAGTGTGCACTGCCTCCCATGGTGGAATAGCTTGGACAGAGTGAAGCCCTGATGTAGTGTGCACTGCCTCCCATGGTGGAATAGCTTGGACAGAGTGAAGCCCTGATGTAGTGTGCACTGCCTCCCATGGTGGAATAGCTTGGACAGAGTGAAGCCCTGATGTAGTGTGCACTGCCTCCCATGGTGGAATAGCTTGGACAGAGTGAAGCCCTGATGTAGTGTGCACTGCCTCCCATGGTGGAATAGCTTGGCCAAAGTGTAGAGTGCCGAATGGCCATTTGATGCTCATGACTGTCCCAATGCTGCTGGCTGAGGGCTGGCCAAAAGGACTTTCAGGTCCCTTTGCCCATCATGTCAGGTGTACATGCAAGAATGAGGAGGAGACTGGAAAGGCTACTCACCCTCACAATCCTGGTCAGATCGTTGTACTTCTTACGGCATTGTGTGTGGGTCCTGGGGGCCTCGCCGGTGAATGTCACCCTCTGGGCGATCTGCTTCCAGGCTTTGGTGTAGTCGTGGTGGGTTGGATTCCTCCCACTGTCTGGAAACAAGATCTTGCGCCTCACCTCCAGAGCTGTGAGCATGATGTCCAGATCACCCTCTGAGAAGCGCAGGGCACGCTGACGGGCCTTCTCTGGCGTTGCCATGACTCCCTGGGGCTGAGCAGTAGTGTTGAGGCCTCTTTGCAAGGCTGCAGTGTGCAGGGCGTGGCAGCAGACTAATTCGTCCCTTCCCCCTTTAAGAGCTGGTCGGCACCACGGGGTCTGCTGTCAGTGCAAAAATGACCGCACCCGTGCTGCGCCCCGCCTGGGCGCTATCCCTCTGGACCGCCGGCTTAGCGCCTAAAGAGAGTAGTGGAACGCCTCTTTTAGCGCTCCACCAACCTCTTAGGGCGAAGCCACTGAATTCCCGGCAACGGGGCGCTACTTTGGGGCGGGCGCTAACTTCGGGCGGGCGCTAAAGCTAGCGCCCCAAAACTGCCTAAACTGAAAATCTAGCCCTTAAAGCTGTACGAGGAGATAATCACACCTTCATTTTGGGCCAAGACTCAAACCCATACCTTCTGAGGTGAAAGGACAATATGCTTAACCCGTCTTTCACGTGAGACATTAAACCGAAGCCCCGTTTGCCCTCTTGGGTGTATGTAAAATATTCCACGGCACTATTTTGAAGAAGAGCAGGGGAGTTCTCTCAATCCTGGCCAATATTTATCTCCAGTAAACATTGCTAAAAACATATGATCTGGCCAGTATTACATTGCGGTTTGTGGGATCTTGCTATGCACGAATTGGCTGCCACGTTTCCTACATTACAACAGTGACTACACTTCAAAAATACTTAATTGGCCCAGAAGCTGTGAAAGGTGCTATATAAATGCAAGTCTTTCTTTTTCATTGAACGACCCAGTCTCTCTAATACAAAAGTAATCCTTCCTCATCATGCCACACACAATCTGGTGATGGATGCTTTGTGTTTTGGTTCCTGTTGCCTGTTTTGCCTATCTTAACGGTTTCCGGGAGTCTAATCCACGTATCGGCTTGGCTCAGTTGGGTAGCACTCTAGCTAAGTGAGAAGGTTTTGGATTCAAGTCCCACTCCAAGCCTTGAGGGAATAATCTAAGCTGACACTTCAGTGCAGTACTGAGGGAGCGTTGCACTGTTGGAGATGCCATCCTTTGGCTGAGCCATTAAACCCAGGTCTGGTGATTCAGGTGGCATTTTTCCATTGGACAGATCCCCCTGGCATTTATCCCGCAGTGAACACCTCCCAAAAACAGATACACTGGTCGTGTACCTCCTTATTTTTGGGACCTTGCTATGCCCAAAGTGGCAGCTGTAAAGTAGTTTATTGCATGTGAAGCATTTTGGGACTTCTCTGAGACGCATTGGAGGAGGATGGTGTGGTTGACTGTTATTATGAAAAAAAAGGATGTATAATAATCCCAATCACTTTAATTGTAACCACAAAAGTAACAAATGTAGAGCTGGTTATTGGTGCCATTTCTTGTCCAAAGGAATTTAAACATTCTGCTTTACCAAATTCTCAAAACTTATAAATCCTCAAGTCTCTGGAGCAAAGTTTGAACCCACACCTTCTCGCTCAGGGGCAAGAGTGATGCCAAGGAGACAAACTGATGAAAAAGAGCAAAGGGTGGGGACCAAGGATGAATTCTTGGGGGATCCCTGAAGTGGTGGTTTGGGGGTGGGAAGAGAAGCCATTGCTGGAGCTACTGTGGCTACAATTGGATAGGTAAGAGTGGAACCAAGCAAGGGTGGTCCTACCAAACTGGGCAATGGAAGAGGCACATTGGAGGAGGATGGTGTGGTTGACTGTCAAAATCTGTGGAGAAGATGAGGAAGGATAATGCGTCACAAGGAAAGTGACTTTGGTTAGGGCCATTTCGGTGTTGTGAGAGGGGTAGAAATTGATTCAAACAGAAAGTTATGGGAAAGATGACGCATGGATCTGGGAGGTGATAACATGTTCAAGGACTTTGGATTGGAAAGGGAGGTTGGGGATGGAGCAGTTGTTTTGCAAGGACGAAGTGTCTGAGGTGGGTTTCTTGAAGGTGGAGAAGATGACACAGGTTTTGAAAGGGAAGGAGGATAGTACCTGAGTTGAGGGAACCATTTACAATGTCTGCCAGCATGGGGGCCAGGAAAAGAAGTTGGATGGTCAGCGGTTTAGTAGGAATGGGGCCGAGGGAGCAGGGAATAGGTTATATGGACAAATATGACCTTGGAGGGGGCATGGAAAGAGAAAGGGACAAATCTGGAGCGAGACCGGGGTTAGGTGGCGGGAGGTTTGGCTTGGTGGGCTAGGGGAAAGCAGCGGAGGCAGCTCATTATGTTGTTCTCTCTGTCTCTGACAAAGAAGTCAGTGAGCACCTTGAGGGTGGAAGGGAATGGGGAGAGGGCTCTAAGGAGGTGATTGTTCAATTTCTAGGTAGTTTCATATAAAATAAATGGAAGCTGGGGGAAGTAAGTGCATTGCTGATTGCAAGTGATAAAGTGTGTACAAGTTGAGACATTATCTACATCCACCATCACCAAGTGTAAAAACCATTGTCGCCCAATAATTGGCAGTTGTTTGTCGGGCTTCAGTTTGAATACGCACACAATGATTACCAGTAACAGTTAGGGAAATAAGTAGCTCATAAAAAATGTTTAATTTTGAGCTGTTCAAGTGGGATTTTTTAAATTGCGTTTACTGATGCCATATTTCGGTCTCGTGCTGTTTAAGAACATGCTCAGTTCAGCCTGTTCTGGTACCAAGTTGCTTCTAATCCCTCACAGAATCACCACAGTGCAGATAGAGGCCATTTCGGCCCATCGAGCCTGCACTGACACATATCCCACCCGATCCCCGTAACCCCTACACCAACACATATCCCACCCTATCCCCACGTATTTAATCCCCCTAACACTAAGGGTCAATTTATCATAGCCAATCATCCTAACCCGCACATCTTTGGACTGTGGGAGGAAACCGGAGCACCCGGAGGAAACCCACGCAAACACGGGGAGAATGTGCAAACTCCACACAGACAGTCACCCGAGGCCGGATTCGAACCCGGGTCCCTGGCGCTGTGAGGCAACAGTGCTAACCACTATGCCACCTGCTGCACATTTATTTATTTTTACGACATTATTACAGCTGATGCATTTTATATTTCCTGTGATGTCTCTGGTCAGGCCTAAGTGTCTACAGACAACTTCTATTTGAAGCAGAGTAAATAGGAGCTATTACAATGGCAGTTTGGCCATATTTTAAGGGCACTAATCACTGGTTTTAATTATTAAAAGCTTCATCGCTCCCCCGATAACCTAGTGGGTAACCACAGACTCGTACAGACCAGAAGGTCTCAACTTCCGTCTCCCAATCTCTGCTGAATATATATAATCTTGGCCTAAGCAGCAGTATGGTGTTGTGTTTGGCTTCAGCGTTCCTAGGCTACGATGATGCAATTAGACAGGGCTCCACTTTCTAATCTCTGTCTACGGTGCCAGCTGTGGCTCAGTAGGTAGCACTCTTGCCTCAGAGTCAGAAGGTCGTGGGTTCAAGTCCCATTTCAGCACCTTGAGCGCATAATCTAGGCTGATGCTCCAGTGTAGTACTGAGGGAGTCCTGCATTGCTGCAGATGCGGTCTTTGAAAGAGACGTTAAACTGAGCCCTCGTCTGCCCTCTCAGCAGCATTCCCTCTAAGCTGTGTGGCCGGTCCCGCACAGCCCGGGACCAGCTTTTTTCCCATGTTAAATTTCGAAACTTTGAATGGGCCGCACAGCCCCTTAAAGGGGCCATGCACCCCAAAAAGAATTAGGGGGAAATTGCCTCTCGGGTTGATGTAAAAGATCCCACGGGACTATTTCGAAGAGTGTCCTGGCCAATATTTATCCCTTCACCAACATCATTAAAACAGATTGTCTGGTCATCATTACATTGCTGCTTGCGGGAGCTTGCTGTGCGCAAATTAGCTGCCACGTTTCCTACATTACAACAGTGACTGCACTTCAGAAGCACTTCATTGGCTGTGAAGCGCTTTGGGATGTCCCGAGGATGTGAAAAGTGCTATATAAATGCAAGTTCGTTCGTTCTTATTTCTTTACTCATCCCTGCGTGAATGTGTGTATGGGTGTTGGATGAGGGCAGAATTGGACTCCACTATGATATAATAATCTGCTAACACTGTCAACATTCATAAGTGAACAATTGACCAGCTAAACGAGGTATGGTAGAGTCGTGGTTATGTTACTGGACTAGTGATCCAGAGAGCGTGAGCTCAAATCCCACCCTGACAGTTTGAGAAAAATCAGGAAATAAAAAGCTGGTATCGGTAAAAGTCAGCATGAAGCTGTTGGATTGTCGTAAAAACCCAACTGGTTCACCGGTCGCCCTTATCCGGTTTGGCCTATATGTGACTCCAGTCTCACGCCAACATAGTTGACTCTTAACCAGCCTCTGAAGTGGCCTAGCGAGCTTACTCGTTGTATCAAGACTGCTACTGAGCACCTTCACCACACAAGCTGCAGCGGTTCAAGAAGGCTTGAACCACCACCACCATTGTTGGAGATGCCGTCTTTGAATGAGACGCTAAACTGAGCCCTCGTGTGCCCTCTCCGCAACTCGGAATGGGCGATAAATGATGGCCTTGCCAGCGACACCCACATCCTGAGAATTTTTTTTTATATGTAGAAGTGTCTGAGGATGTCCAGCTCCTGAGAAACTGTGGGACAGCTGGAAATCGATATCTCTGAGGGAAGAAAATTGGCGAAGAAATCTCCCATTTCATTGTGTTGAGCATCAAATGTGTGAATATCTATTTTTGAGGTGTTGCTATCTAAATATGTGAAATGATCAAGCTATATGTCATAAGCGATTCAAAAAATATATATTATTAGTAAAAACAGCCTGATGGTTAGTGAGCATTTGTTAACCAACCAAGTTTTAAAAAGAAAGGAACTTGTATTTATATGGCGCCTTTAACGACCTCGGGACATCCCAAAGCACTTTACAGCTAATTAAATACTTTTGAAGTGTAGTCACTGTTGTAAAGTATGAAAACACAGCAGCCAATTTGCACACAGCAGCGTCTCATAAACAGCCATGAGATAATGACCAAATAAGCTGTATTATTGGTGCTGGTGCTGCTCTTCTTCCAAATATTACGTCCACCTGAGAGGACAGACGGGGCTTCGGTTTAACGTCTCACCCGAAAGGCGGCACCTCCGACAGTGCAGCACTCCCTCAGCACTGCACTGGAGCGTCCGCTTGGATTTTCGTGCTCAAGTCTCTGGAGTGAAACTTGCACCCACAACCTGCTACCTAGGTTCGTGTGAGTGTGAAGCAGTCCCAATCTGAGGAGGACATTTTAGTGTCGGCATTAAGTAAGAAAAGTTCTGCTACAGTATAGGGAGGCAAAGTCAACGAGCAGCTTTAACGATTCTTGCTAACCTCTTACCAGCCATCCACAGAATGACGTGAACTGCCACTTGCAGCAAATTGCTACAAACTGTCTTGATTTGGGGAATGAGATTAATGAGGACAAAAGTCTATATTTCCCTGTCCATTTTATACTTGAAAACTCTAATTTGGGCATTTATTTCTTGTGCAAAGATAATTTATAAAGGTTAAGCATGGAGGGGTAGGAAACCTACAGGAGTCCATTGTGCTTATATAGTCATTGAGGACTAATAAAAACTCGTTATCAGACTAGCAATTAGTGAATTATAGAGTCATGGGGGAAAAATTGGGTGAGTGGCGCCACCTGTTAGCGCCTAAAGAGGCACAATGGCTGTAACGCCACTGGCTGCGCCTCCCGCGATATTCAGCAGGGGCGCTAATGGTGGCGTTAGACATTTGCGCTGCGCCGCCACCGATGACATCATCGGTGTGTGCAGCGCCCCATTCGCGCCCCGTTCGCGATATTTGGTAGCGAACGGCGCAGTTGCGCCGTTCGCTACCCGCGCCCGGTTCACGGGGCCTTACTGTGCTGGCAGCGGCGCAAGTTAAGGTGGAGGTGTGGGGCGGCCGCCTTTTTCGGTGGCCACCTGCCAGCACCCCCGGCCTCCTGACCACCCCCCGCGTGTGGCGCTGCGGCACGTTGCGCTGCGATATTCAGTTTCAGCACCCTAAGAGGGACGCGCGGAGCGCCTCGAGCCTCGCCCCGTCTCCCTCTAGGGACAATGGAACTGAATATCTGACGATCGCTAAATCCTCGAACGCTGCGCTAAATCCTGCGCTCAGGCGACTTTTGCGCCACTTTGGCGCCCCAACCCAATTTCTAGGCCTTAGACTCATAACGGCACAGTAGGAGGCCATTCAGCCCACCGAGTCCGTGCCGACTCTTTGCAGAGCAATCCAGTCAGTCCCATTCCCCCGCTCTATCCCTGTAGCCCTGCAAGTTTATTTCCCTCAAGTGCCTATCCAGTCTCCCCTTGAAAACATTGAGTGTCTCCACTTCCACCATTTCCATCAGCAGCGAGTTCCAGGTCCTCGCCACTCGCTGCGTAAATTTTTTTTTCCTCACATCCCCCCCCTGTATCTCTTGCCCAAAACCTTAAATCTGTGTCCCCTAAGTCCTTGTACCATCAACTAGTGGGAACAGCCTTTCCCCGTCTAGCCTATCCCAACCCGTCATAATCTTGTACACCTCTATCAAATCACTCCTCAACCTCCTTTGGCCTAATGAAAACAAATCCAGCTTCTCCAACCTGTCCTTGTAGCTAAGATTTCCCCATCCCCAGAACCATTCTGGTAAATCTCCTCTGCACCCTCTCGGACCTTCACATCCTTCCTAAAGTGTGGTGACCAGAACTGGGTGCAATACTCCAGTTGTGGCCTAACCAGTGCTTTATAAAGGTTCAGCATAACTTCTCTACTTTTGTACTCAATTAGTCAGTTCCCAGCTAATTTTAAGGGGTCAGAGGGCTATTCTGAAGGAAGTATAACTGCTTAACGTGTACAGGTCTGTTGACACATTTTATTTTGCTGTATTATAATGAACTTTTAGAATGTAAAATGGAAATGTTCTAGTAGATCGCTTGTTTAAAAGTCCATTTTTTTTTATTGTACTCCAGTGTGATTAAAATGCAATGCAACTCATTTGAGTTTGAAACTCAACTCTTCGCATTTGCTCAAATAAATAAGGTTGTTCTAAAGAAGATTTTTTTAAGGGGGAATTCAGTAAAGGTTTCTGTGTGTCTTGAGTTTGTATATTTGTTGTTTTCAGCGATCCCAGAGGAGGCCGAGCCAAAGTGTGTCAGGGGAGCCAAACGATATGGCCGCCGATCTGTGCCGGAGTTTCTGGATTCTGAGGTTGAAACTACAGGTGATTTGGAGGAGCCGCTTCCTTTTAAGGCGACAAAGGCTGAGCCATTCGTACAAAGCACCAACAGAAGTCAGTTGAGACGCTCTGCATCTCTTGAAAGTGTGGAGGTTTGTCCGATTTTATCCTTTTGTTTGAATCCTGGCCAGCCTCCCATCTTCCACCCTCTTTAAATTCCCGTATTCCAACCCGCACCAAGTCCTGTTCACCCATCACCCCATGTACTCGCTGACCTATATTGGCTCTTGGGTCCAGCAACACCTCGAATTTAAAATTCTTGTTCTTGTGTTCAAATCCCTACATTGCTTCACCCCTCCCTATCTCTGTAACCTCCTCTAGCCATCGATCATCAGCAAAGTGATGGAAGGTGTCATCGACCGTGCTATCAAGCAGCACTTATTCACCAATAACCTGCTCACTGATGCTCGGTTTGGGTTCCGCCAGGACCACTCGGCTCCAGACCTCCTTACAGCCTTGGTCCAAACATGGACAAAAGAGCTGATTTCAAGAGGTGAGGTGAGAGTGGCTGCCCTTAACATCAAGGCAGCATTTGACCAAGTGTGGCATCAAGGAGCCCTGGTAAAACTGAAGTCAATGGGAATCAGGGAGGAAACTCGCCACTGGCTGGAGCGCAAAGGAAGATGGTTGTGATTGTTGGATGCCAAACATCTCAGCCCCAGGACATTAGTGCAGGAGTTCCTCAGGGCAGTGTCCTCGGCCCAACAATCTTCAGCTGCTTCATCAATGATCTTCCTTCCACTGTAAGTGGGGATGTTCGCTGATTATTGCAGTGTTCAGTTCCATTCGCAACTCCTCAGATAATGAAGCAGACCATGCCTGCATGCAGCAAGACCTGGACGATGCTCAGGCTTGTAACATTCGCAACACACAAGTGCCAGGCAATGACTATCTCGAACAAGCGAGAGTCTAACCACCGCTCCTTGACATTCAACAGCATTACCATCGCCGAATCCCCCACCATCAACATCCTGGGGGTCACCATTGACCATAAACGTAACTGAACCTGCCATATAAATACTGTGGCAACAAGAGCAGGTCAGAGGCTGGGTATTCTGCGGTGAGTGTCTCACCACCTGACTCCCCAAAGCCTTTCCACCATCTACAAGGCACAAGTCAGGAGTGTGATGGAATACTCTCCACTTGCCTGGATGAGTGCATCTCCAACAACACTCAAAGCTCGACACCATCCAGGACAAAGCAGCCCGCTTTATTGGCACCCCATCCACCACGTTAAACATTCACTCCCTCCACCTCTGGCGCACTGTGGCTGCAGTGTGTACCATCTACAAGATGCACTGCAGCAACTCGCCAAGGCTTCTTCGACAGCACCTCCCAAACCCGTGACCTCTACCACCTAGAAGGACAAGGGCAGCAGGCGCATGGGAACACCACCACTTCCAAGTTCCTCTCCAAGTCACACACCATCCTGACTTAGAAGTATATCGCCGATCCTTCATCGTCGCTGGGTCAAAATCCTGGAACTCCTTCCCTAACAGCACTGTGGGAGTACCTTCACCACACGGACTGCAGCGGTTCAAGAAGGCAGCTCACCACCACCTTCTCAAGGGCAATTAGGGATAGGCAATAAATGCTGGCCCTGCCAGCGATGCCCACATTCCGTGAATGAATTAAAAAAACTCTGTTCCTCTAACCCTGGCCTCTTGTGCACCCCCCTCCCCACTTCCTTCGCTCCACCATTGGTGGCCAGGCCCTCAGCAGTGAAATTCCTTACCTAAACCTCTACACCTCTCTCCTCCCTAAAGGCGCTCCTTAAAACCTCCCTTTTTGACGAAGATTGTCCTAATATCTCCTTATGTGACAAGGTGTCAAATTTTGTCTGATTATGCACCTGTGAAGTGCCTTGGGAGGTTTTACTATGTTAAAGGTGCTATATAAATACAAGTTGTTGTTGTTGTTTTACTCTAAATTAGTCCCATCATATTTCCTTTTTAAAACATTACAACCCACTCCAATTGAGAAGAGATTCAGTTAACTTCCAGTTGAAAAGCTAGCACTGTTATGAACATATGAATAATGATGGACAGGAAAAGTCCATCTGGTCCATCCAGCTGGTGCATTATGATACACACGCTCCTCACCCCACCCAAAGACATGTGAATGCCTGGGAGAGGCAAAAAAAAAATTAAAAACCCAGGCCAATTTGGCGGTGGGGGGGGGAATCTACCATACCCCTTAGACAATCAAAACTAGTCCAGGAGACCATTCTGGCCCAGCTAATTCTCTGCAGACCCCTAAACCAGAAACCAGTTCAGCTCTCGCTTAAAGGAATTCTTTTGAAATTAAACAGTGGGTTCCCCCCCCCCCCCCGCCAACATCCCCTTTGGTAAAGGTGTGTGTAACTGAGACACCCAAGACCAGAAGGCTCCTAGTTCAGTTCCCATGGCCTGTGTTGTTAGCTGACCTCAGCCAGGATGGCAGTGGGGGTTCTACAATTGGCCTCAGCGCCGCTGGGATATGAAATGAAGGAAAAATCAATCAAGCTTCCTGTTTTGGCTTGCTATCCATTGGGCCTGCCTGTATGTGGACATCCAAGTGAGGAGAGGACTATGCGTGGCTGTGATGCACACTATGCTTAAACAGCATTAAGAACAACGGGAATTTATATAATGCTACTCCCCAAGAACAAACACCTCTGAGCATTTAACTAGGCAGCAACGATGGACACTGAGTACGAAAAGGACGGAAATTTAGTGAGGAAGACTGAAGGCATGGTCAAAGAGTTTTTAAGGAGACCTTTTGAAGGCAGCACAACAGAGTGATCTTGGGAGATAATCCCAGAAAGCGGAGATGTAAGCCACTGATGTACGGTGGGATCAGTTTCGGCTGTGGACAAATAGTCTTACAATTATTGCTCGTGGGTACAAGACGGCTGCTTTCCACTGCCCATGGGACTTGTACCTCTGCATGAGGCAGAAGAAAACTAGGGAATGGAATGGTGATTTTTTTTTTCTGGTTCTGCTGCTCTGAAGATGGACATTGTTGGGTTAGTTTTTACAATGTCTACGTACTTGTTATAATTGTTATTCTGTGTATTAACATCGTTCAGGTGCTAATGCGTCTGTAATGGTTCAGGTTTAAGCTTTCTGGTGCATTGTGTTTTTTTAAAATTTGTTACTTCTTTGAAAGAACACACACACATGCAGAATAGTCTCTCTGAATATAAGCTCGGTGCAGCTGAAACTGTGCTGCTCGTGTGGAGCACAGGAAAATATCTCCTCTTACAACATGAGTTTATAGACATCCATAAATGAGGAAGTGGTCTGTAGTGCTGGCAGTTCTGTGTGATTGCACTTTGAAGTTTAGTAAAATCCTTTTACTGATGTGGAAGAACTACCCTGTATTCAAAAGATTAACAAGTAGATTACATTTCAATGTTATGTAACTGGCTCTCTTGAATAAAGCCCTTTTCTGTTTGTGTACAAGAGCAATTGGTTAGATAATCGAGCAACCTTTTGATCAGTTAATCTTTTGGGATAAATGTTTTTAGTGCCTCTGTTTTTAACCTTTCCAGTATCTAGAGAGAGATCTGACTTGTGTTTTTCCACAATCCTAACCGGAGGACATTTACTTCCCTGTGATCAGCCAAGGAATGCAGGCTGCTTGCATTCAAGCTATGCAATGGTTCTTCTGTGATTTAGTTTAGTTGGAATGAATTCCACGGTTTCTTAGTTACAGACTTTGCGATACATTACAAACTGTAATTCCAAAGCTTTGTGGTCAAGTACATCACCATATTATAAATGTGCTTTACATCCATACTCTGTAATAAATGACTTTTCTTAATGCTTCAGTATGTACAACAACCGTAACATATAATCTACAAATCATAGCTTGTTCACATTTTAAGTGGGCTTTGCTCTGCTTCTCTCCTAAACCAAACGAAAGACTTGCATTTCTATAGCGCCTTTCACAACCTCAGGACGTCCCAAAGCTCTTTACAGCCAATCAAGTACTTTTTGAAGTGTAGTCACTGTTGTAATGTAGAAAACACGGCAGCTAATTTGCGCACAGTAAGCTCCCACATACAGCAATGTGATAATGACCAGACAGTCCAAAGATGTGCGGGTTAGGTTGATTGGCTGTGATAAATTGACCCTTAGTGTTAGGGAGATTAAATACATGGGGTTATGGGGATCGGGTGGGATATGTGTCGGTGCAGGCTCGATGGGCCGAAATGGCCTCTATCTGCACTGGGGTTTCTGTGATCTCTTCTGTGAATCTGCTTTTTAGTGATATTGGTTGAGGGATAAATGTTGGCCAGGGAGAACTCCCCTGCTCTTCTTCGAAATAGTGCTGTGGGATCATTTACATGCACCCGAGCGGGCAGATGGGGCCTTGATTTAACGTCCCATCCGAAAGATGGCATTTCCGACAGTGCAGCACTCCCTCAGCACTGCACTGGAGTGTCAGCCTAGACTTTGTGCTCAAGTCTCGAGTGGGATTTGAAGCCACAACCTTCTGACTCAGAGGCGAGAGCGTTACCACTGAGTTGCGGTTGACATCTTGTTGTGGCTTTAGTTTGGAGAACAGTTCATGGCACTGGTCCCCCTCCTATATCTTTGCTTGCGTGAGGTTTGATCATGAATGTCACTGGGCTATTCCATCACAGTGCAGCTCAATCCTGTCTTCACCCGTCGTACGCAGGTGATCACAGGATATTAATCTGGAATGGGAATCCTGGTCAATTTTCCTGTTCCTATCCTGTAGAGACCCTACAGCACTGGCTGAGATCAGTTAATTCAACAGTGATCATCCTACAACAATAACTTGCATTTATATAGTGCCTTTAATGCAGTAAAATGTCCCAAGGTGCTTCATGGGAGCGTTAATCAGACAAGAATTGACACCGAGCCATGCAAGGAAATATTAGGACAGCTGTTTGGTCAAAGAGGTAGGTTTTAAGGAACTTCTTAAAGGAGGAGAGAGAGGTAGAGAGGCGGACAGATTTAGAGAGGAAATGCCAGAGCTTGGGGCCTAGACAGCTGAAGGCACGGCCGCCAATGGTGGGGCAAAGAAAATGGGGGATGCTCGAGGCCAGAATTGGAGGAACGCAGATATCTCGGAGGGTTGTAGGGCTGGAGGAGGTTACAGAGATGGGGAGTGGGACTAATTGGATAGCTCTTTCAAAGAGTCAGCAGAGGTGTGATGGCCGAATACTTTCTTTTTGTGCTGTATGAATCAATTATTTTTTTGTCACCACATTTTCCCTTGGTGAGCACCCAGTATCAGGCTCAATTCAGGCGAGGAGCTCGTTGTGATCACTACGTGAATGCAGTTCCTGGGGTTCCAGCGTGGGTAGCTGATCACAATTAGTGCAAGTGTGGAATTTGCACTGGTCATGACAACTCAACATTTGGAGTGGGAGATTTGCCCTGGTGTCTTCCCCCAGTGAGCCTCCCTACTCTTCAGTTAGCTGTTGAATTTATTGGGGTAATTTTCTGTTACAGAGCCTCAAGTCTGATGAAGAGCTTGAAAGCCATAAAGAACCTCAGCATGAAACCTTTGAAGCACAAGGTAAAGCATTTTTTTTGCAGTGGACCTTCTGGCCGTTACCTCTTTTATCCAACAACAACAACTTGCATTTATATAGCGTCTTTAATGTAGTAAAACGTCCCAATGCGCTTCACAGGGACATAGGAACAGAAGTAGGCCATTCAGTCCCTCGGGCCAGTTCCGCATAGGAACATCATCAGAAATTTGACACCGAGCCAAAGGAGACTTTAGGATAGGTGACCAAAAGCTTGGTCAGAGTTGGGTTTTAAGGAGTGTCTTAAAGGAGGAGAGAAAGGTTGGAGATCCGGAGAGATTGAGTGAGGGAATTCTAGAGCTTGGGGCCTAGATGGCTGAATGCGCGACCACCAATGGTGGGGCGAAGGGAGTGGGGGATGCAGAAGAGGCTAGAGTTCAAGGAACGCAGAGTTCTTGTAGGGTTGTAGGGCTGGAGGAGGTCACAGATCGGGAGGGGCAAGGCCATGGAGGGATTTGAACACGTGAATGAGAATGATAAAATCAAGGAATTGCAGGACCATGAGCCAATGTAGGTCTCCAAACACAGATGATGGTGAACAGAACTTGTTGCGGGTTAGGATCTAAATTCAAATGACATAATTTGCAAGTGAAATAAAAACAGAAAATAGGTAGAAAGAGGGACGAGGTCCTGCAAGCAGAATATAGGGAGCAAGGAAATAAATTAAAAAGCAGGACCTCAAAGGTAGTAATCTCAGGATTACTCCCAGTGCCACGTGCTAGCGAGAGCAGAAATAGGAGAATAGACCAGATGAACGCGTGGCTGGAGAGATGGTGTAAGAGAAGGGATTTAAATTCCTGAGGCATAGGGACCGATTCTGGGTAAGGTGGGACCTGTACAAGCTGGACGGATTACACCTCGGCAGATCCGGGACCAATATCCTCGCAGGGGGGGTTGCTAGTGCTGTTGGGAAGGATTTAAACTAGTTTGTCAGGGGCTGGGAACCTAAATGTGGGCCCAGAATGGAGAGAAACAAAGCTGGAAGTGCAAGTTAGAAAAGTAGTCAGCAAAACTAGTAGGGAGCAGAAACAAAGGCCAACAGTAAAGAGGGTCAAAGTGCAGAAAAATATTAAACAGGCAAAGTTGAAGGCACTTTATCTAAATGCACGTAGCATTCGCAACAAGGCGGATGACTTAATGGCACAAATAGAAGTAAATGGGTATGATGTAATTGCCATTACAGAGACATGGTTGCAGGGTAACCAAAGCTGGGAACTGAATGTTCCAGGGTACTCAACATTTAGGAAGGACAGACAAAAAGGAAAAGGAGGTGGCGTAGCACTGTTAATAAGGGATGAGATCGGTATGGTAGAGATAAAAGATCTTGGCTCGGCAGATCATGATGTAGAACTGGAATCAGTTTGGGTGGAGCTAAGAAACAGCAAAGGGCGGAAACATTGGTGGGAGTTGTGTATAGGCCACCAAACAGTAGTGGTAATGTAGGGCACAGTATCAATCAAGAAATTAGAAGTGCATGTAACAAGGGCAATACGGTAATGATGGGGGACTTTAATCTACATATTGACTGAGCAAATCAAATTACCACTAACCATGTGGAGGACGAATTATTGGAATGCACGCGTTCCTGGATCAGTATGTGGAGGAACCAACCAGGGAACAGGTTATTCTGGATCTGGTACTGTGTAATGAGAAAGGCCCAATCAATATTCTTGTGGTAAAGGGGCCTTTAGGGACAAGTGACCATAATATGATTGAATTTTACATTAAGTCTGAGAGTGATGTAGTCCAATCTGAAACGAAGGTCTTCAATCTAAACAGAGGAAACTACAAGGGTATGAGGGACAAGTTGGCCATGGTAGATTGGGAGACTACACTAAAAGGTATGAAGGTGGACATACAATGGTTAACATTCAAGGAAATAATGCATAATTTGCAACAAACATATATTCCTCTAGGGCATAAAAACCCAAAAGGAAAAGTGATCCAACCATGGCTAACAAAAGAAATTAAAGCTAGTATTAAGTCAAAGGAGGAAGCTTATAAAGTTGCCAGAAAAAGCGGTCAGCCTGAGGATTGGGATCTTTTTAGAAATCAGCAAAGGGGGACCAAGAAATTGATAAAGAAAGGGAAAATAAAATATGAGCACAAACTAGCAAAAAATATAAAAACGGATTGTAAAAGCTTCTATAGGTATGTGAAAAGGAAAAGACTGGCGAAGATAATTGTAGGTCCTTTACAGTCAGAGAAGGGAGAATTTATAATGGAGAATGAGGAAATGGAGGAGAAATTAAATAAATACTTTGTTTCTGTCTTCACGGAGGAAGACACAAAAAACCTCCCAGAAATACGAGAAAACCAAGGGTGTGGCGGGAATGAGGAACTTAAAGAAATTATTATTAGTAAAAAAAACAGTACTAGCAAAATTAATGAGACTAAAAGTCGATAAATCCCAAGGACCGGATGACCTACATCCTAGGGTTTTGAAAGAGGTGGCCATTGGGATAGTGGACGCATTGGTTGTCATCTTCCAAAATTCTATAGATTCTGGATTGGTTCCTGCAGATTGGAGGATAGCAAATGTAACCCCGCTATTTAAAAAAGGAGGGAAAGAGAAAACGGGGAACCTGTTAGCCTCACATCAGTAGTTGGGAAAATGCTGGAATCTATTGTAAAGGATGCAATAACTGGGCACTTAGAAACTAATAGTAAGATTGGGCAAAGTCAACATGGATTTATGAAAAGGAAATCCTGTTTGACAAACCTATTGGGAATTCTTTGAGGATGTAACTAGTGGAGTCGACAAAGGGGAGCTGGTAGATGTGGTGTATTTGGATTTTCAGAAGGCCTTCGATAATGTCCCACACAAGAGGTTGGTGAACAAAATTAGGGCACATGGAATTGGGGGTAAAATACTAGCATGGATTGAGAATTGGTTAACGGACAGAAAACAATGAGTAGGGATAAATGGGTCTTTTTCAGGATGGCAGGCTGTGACTAGTGGGGTACCACAAGGATTGGTGCTTGGGCCCCAGCTATTCACAATCTAAATCAATGATTTGGATGAGGGGACTAAATATAACATTTCCAAATTTGCTGATGATACAAAGCTAGGTGGCAGTGGCAGTTGTGAAGAGGATGTGAAGAGGCTTCAAGAGGATTGCGACAGGCTCAGTGAGTGGGCGAGAACATGGCAGATGGAATATAATGTGGATAAATGTGAAGTTATCCACTTTGGTAGAAAAAACAGAAAGGCAGAGTATTTCCTAAATGGTGAAAGATTGGGGAATGCAGATGCTCAAAGGGACCTGGATGTCCTTGTACATGAGTCACTGAAAGTGAATATACAGGTGCAGCAAGCCATTAGGAAGGCAAATGGTATGCTGGCCTTCATTACAAGAGGATTTGAGTACAGGAGTAAAGAAGCCTTACTCCAATTATATAGGGCCTTGGTGAGACCACACCTGGAGTACTGTGTACAATTTTGGTCTCCTTACCTAAGAAGGATATACTTGCCGTAGAGGGAGTGCAACAAAGCTTCACGAGATTGATTCCTGGGATGGCGGGACTGTCGTATGAGAAGAGATTGAGTAAATTAGGCCTGTATTCTCTTGAATTCAGAAGAATGAGAGGGGATCTCATTGAAGCATACAAAATTATTACAGGGCTTGATAGGGTGGATGCTGGGAGAATGTTCCCCTTGACTGGGGAGTCTAGGACCAGGGGTCACAGCCTCAGGATAAAGGGTAGGCCATTAAGGACTGAGATGAGAAGAAATTTCTTCACACAGAGGGTGGTGAATCTTTGGAATTCTCTACCCCAGAGGGCCGTGGAGGCTCAGTCATTGGGTATTTTCAAAACAGAAGTCGATAGATTTCAGACTAGTAAGGGCATCAAGGGATATGGCGATAGGGCCGGTAAATGGAGTTGAGGCAGAAGATCAGCCATGATCTCATTGAATGGCGGAGCAGGCTCGGTGGGCCAAATGGCCTACTCCTGCTCCTATTTCTTATGTTCTAGAAAATGCTGGAAATACTCAGCAGGTCAGGCAACCTCTGTGGAGAGAGACACAGAGTTAACGTTTCGGGTCGATGACCTTTTGTCAGAGCTGAAACGTTAACTCTGTTTCTCTCTCCACGGGTGCTGCCTGGCCTGCTGAATGTTTCCAGCATTTTCTGTTTTTATTTCAGATTTCCAGCATCCGCAGTATTTTGCTTATGTAATTTGAAAGTGACCCCAATGGAGCCGTTTTGTGTCATTTTACTGCTCGCAGTTACAAAGTTCCGAATGTCTTCAGGGTTTTCAGAATACTCAAACTTTCTGTAAACTCCTAATGCGGATTACAACTAGACACGTGTTTCAAGTTAACCCTGGCAGTCTGCTATTCCTTCACAAAATGATACTGGCTGCTGGTGACAGTGAAAGGTGTGAAACAACTCTCCAAGCTCCCTAGTAATGGCGAGGATCTGCCCTGTGGGCTGGTGGAAGATACAACTATGTGAACAGCTAATGGGTGGGTTGGTTAACCTCCATTTATTCTTCTTTGTAACTCTGCTATGTTTCATTAATCTTACACGGTTACTGGGAGAATAAGCTCAGACACTGAGAATACTTTGTCCATCACCAAATACTGATAATTACAACTAGTGATGTTGCTTAATATTGAGATCCTTCAAGCCAATAATGTTACTTTACTGTAAACTATTTTCCTTTTTAAAAAAAATACCAGGAGTAATGAGTTATGTATAGAGTTGTGCTTCTGTTGTTCTGTGATCCTGAATTACGAGCTATTTACGTAACCCACCTTTGACAGCCGTTCCCGAGTTTATTTATTTTTCCACCTGCCTCTTGGGTATTCTAGGTGACAGGACTGTGGATTCATCTGTTTTCAGGCCCCTGTTACCTTTATTCTGGTAACCAAGATATGCTTGAGTGTCCCAGGGGAGACTTGTGGCATTACCCCCACACCCCCCCCCCCCCCCCAGCAGCCACTGTTCCATTTAATCCTTTCTCTTGATGTGGCCGAAGCTGGATTTGCCATGTGGAGAATTGCAGACAAAGTTTCAGCTGTTATTGTACAGCCCAGTGCAATTGAACACTAACCTGCTGCACCACCAGTCCATATCTCTTAAAGGGTTCAATTACAAGGGTGCATAATTAAAGGCTGCATAAAACTTGGGTTGTATTGCCTTGAATTCAGAAGGCTGAAGAGTGGTCTGATCAAGGTGTATAAAATGATAAAGGGATTCAATAGGGAAGATACAGAAAAACTATTTCCTCTGGTGATGGAATCCAGAACAGTGGTGCATAACCTTAAAATTAGAGCCAGGCCATTCAGAGGTGAAACCAGGAAGCACTTTTTCCACACAAAGGGTAGTGGAAACCTGGAACTCTCTTTCCCCCCCCCCCCCAAAAGGCTATGGATGCTGGGTCAATTGGAACTTTCAAGACTGAGATAGACAGATTTTTGTTGAGTAAGGGTATCAAGGAATATGAAGCAAAGGCGGCAAAATGGAGTTGAGGTACAGATCAGCCATGATCTAATTGAATAGTGGAACAGGCTTGAGGGGCTGAACAGCCTACTCCTGTTCCTGTGTCTGTTCCTTACACAAATGTAAAAAAATTGTTTTGCCCTTGAGTAATGGGAAGGCATAGGAACAGGAGGGAGGGAAATGCTGTTGACATAATCCTCTGAATATTGTCATCAATGTACTGTAAATGCATGCATCAAAGTAATGAAATCTGAAAGGTATATTTGTTGTCACGATGATGCTTTGTTTAGACCTATTTTACATGTAGTAAAATTAGGTTGGTTAGTAAATAGGCTTTGCATCGCTATGCAAAATACAAGTCAAATTTACATTTATCCATAAGGAACTTGTAAGCATGCAGGTTAGACTTTGCATGTGGAGATTGGGTTGACTATAGACTTTTCTCTAAATCCAGTATTGAAATCCCATCTACTGCTGAAACCCTCATCCATGCCTTTGTTACCTCTGGGATCGATTATTCCAATGCACTCCTGGCCGGCCTCCCACCTACCAGTCTGTGTAAACTTCAGCTCATCCAAAACTCTGCTGCCCTTGTACTAACTCGCACCAAATCCTGCTCACCCATCACCCCTGTGCTTGCTGACCTAGAATGGCAACGCCTTGATTTTTAAAATTCTCATCCTTGTGTTCAAATCCCTCCATGGCCTCACCCCACCTATCTCTGTAACCTCCTCCAGCCCTACAACCCTCCGAGATCTCTGAACTCCGTTTCTGACCTCTTGCGCAAATCCGATTTCCTTCGCTCCACCTATTATCCTTTTAGAAGCAAGTTAAACTGTGATGAAATATTACACCGCACACTGGAGTTCCACAGTGCTGTACATCATGGATTGTACCCACAATGTGCAACGTAGCCATGGGGGGGGGGTTAGTCATTTTTGGGTCATTCTTGTGTGTTTCCTGACCCTTGTGACTGTGTTGCACTTTGCATAACCCAGTTTAACTTGCTTTTGAAAGGGTGATGATGATGTTTACAGAGGAAAGTCTATCGTCAACCAAATCTCCACATGCAAAGTACTGTGGTAATTTTTTTAAATGGGGGAAGTATACTCTAAAAATGTATCAAGTTTACACAACATATTTTCTATGTTGGTTTCTTGGATTAATAAAGCGATGTGAAACATGTACTAATAACAACATAGAATAGAAAAGCAAAGAGGTTATGCTAAACCTTTATAAATCACTGGTTAGGCCTCAGCTGGAGTATTGTGGCCAATTCTGGGCACCGTACCTTAGAAGGGATGTCAAGGCCTTGGAGAGTGTGCAGAGGAGATTTACCAGAATGGTACCAGGGTTGAGGGACTTCAGTTAGGTGGAGAGACTAGAGAAGCTGGGATTGTTCACCTTGGAGCAGAGAAGGTTAAGGGGAGATTTAATAGAGGTGTACAAAATTATAAACGGTTTTTAAGGAGAAACTGTTTCCACTGGCAGGAGGGTTGATAACCAGAGGACACAGATTTAAGTTACTGTAAATGACAAAAGAACCAGAGGGGAGACGAGAATTTTTTTTACGCGGAGAGTCGTTATGATCTGGAATGCACTGCCTGAAAGGGTGAAGGAAGCAGATTCAATAATAACTTTCAAAAGCAATTTTGGATATATACAGTACTTGAAAAGGAAACATTTGCAGGGCAATGGGTGAAGAGCATTGGGGCTGGACTAATTCAATAGCTCATTCAAAGAGGCACAAAAGGCAAAATAACCTCTTGTGCTATATGATCCTACGGGTGCGTACGAGGTGCGTACGTGCTGTAGGGGCTGCGCAAGTTCTGGGTTTAGGCCTGTGAAGCGCATGCGCTGAAACCCGGCACTTGCGATCTGTCAAGAATTCTCTTGATAGATCCTCCGCATGCTCGAGAAAAGTGCCCCTGCGGGCAGAGAATTGCGCTGTTTGCTCAACTTCCGCCCGCTGAAAGCCTGTCAAATTCTTACGCCTGGTAAAAGGAGGTGTAAGGCCTGCTTTTACCAACATAAGAGTTTTAAAAAATAGAAAAATAAAATGTTACCACTCATTTAAAAATTCAAAATATTCTTCAATAAGGTAAGTTTATTTTTAGCCCTGAAAAACATTTAATTTTTGTTTAAAATATTTAATTAAACGGCATTTTAATTACTTTTAAATATGTAATGGTTTTTAAAAATTTATTTCATGTGTTGGTGTATTTTTTAAGTGATCTCTATTCATACTTTTGACAGTTCTGTACGTATGGAACTGTCAAAAGTATGAATGGGGATTCTCTTTTATTGGTTGGGCCGGCCCACGTGATCCCAGGGGTGCCTACAAACCGCCTGCGCCCCTGGGATACGTGGGGCTCTGCCCGTGTGGACCCGGAGAGGCCCAGGAGCGCAAGCCGCCATTCCTCCCGAGCCACCAGGTAATTTCGTAGAAATTTTGCATGTTGGAGGCGTCCGCCCGCAGGAAGCCTCCGATCGCAAATGTTGGCCCAATGACTTAGTTTTGGCATTGCAATAGTTGTTACACTCAGCTAAATGTTCCTTATCCCTTCTGTGAGAATTGTAAACACTGTTGAGCACTGTTTGTTTAAAATTCTCAATTAGGTCAGCTGAGCAGATGGAATCCCGATGGCTTTGACAGTCCCAGGAGATCCTCCACTCCTTGCCCCGAAGCTACAGAGAACCATGTGCAAGCTATCTGGGATGAGTTGGGAGTAGGGAAGAATGGCTACCTTAACAGAGAGGAATTGGCGACAGTTTGCGATAATATTGGTCTGAAGGACCTCAAAGGCGAAGTATGTGTGTTAACCGCAACCTAATTTCCCTTTACTGTAAACATGACACAGTGTTGGTAACACAGTATTGACATGTTTCGTACAGCAAACTGGCCTATGATATTATCTTTTTCTTCACTCTCCTTGTGTCATAAGGCTCCTTGCACCAAAAGGGTGAGCAGGGGATCTCGTTTCCAAGGTCTCTGATGATGCTGTCCAATAAACAACTGCTAATTGGTTGGATAATGAGTTAATAACTTCTAATTCTATTCATTGATTAGATACCGAGTTAGTAGTTGCAGTCCGGGAGATTGCTGGTTCATGCACACTTGATATCTGACTGCCTGTGGGAGCAGATTCATCACTTGTGTGCTGAGGTTCGGTGTTTGTGTACTCCAATTTAAATCTGCAAAATCGCCTGCTTCAGAATTATGGCCAAAATAGAAATGATGTCAACCACTGAAAGCCAAGGTGTAGCTGGTGGTGCAGTTTTATCTGGACGTGAGGCACACAAGAACAGCCCAGATTAACTTGCTTTAAACAGGAATGTAAAATCTTTTAGGCCTTTACTTCATCTACTAGTTCAGTTCTAAGGTCAACACTATCTTTAACATCAACTCTCCAACCTGTAACCTTGTGAACTTCATGTGAGCTCCACCTGTGGTCTCTGTCATTGAAAATGGGAATTTCTGACCATTTTCCTGTCTCCCTTGCAGTCACATCTCCTGGCCTACTTCCAATCCTACTACTCTTAGCTTTCACCTCTGGGAAAAGCTGCTCCCCAGCTTCCTCGCCTGTTCGCTGTCAACTCTAACTTCCCCACACGCCTCTGGTTCGCCACCTGTCATGACAAACACTGCCACTGACCTGCCAAGCAGCTAGCTCCCTCACTTCTGCATCCAATGCTCTCACCGCACTGTCTTTGCCCTCGTGTCATAAAGCTCCCATCTTTGCACCCTTGCATCTGAGAGCTGCAGACTTGAGCACACCCGGTCGGTGTATGATGAGTCTTGGAGCATGATCCATGGTCAGACCATGTCAAGACTTAACACTGTTCCGTCTCCACAGTCAAGTCCTCCTTTTTATTACAGATCACCCTGGAGGGCAAGAACAACCCACAGCTCCTTTTATCTGAAAGATCACCCTCTCAAACCCCCACCCCTTGCCTTGTTCCCTCCATCCTTGGTTCTAAAACCAAGTGAGGGGAGCTCATGGATTTCTTCATCTCGAAGCTCGAGGCCATCGTGCAGTTGGCCCAGGTGCCACCCCCTTCTCCCCACCCTGACACCGACCACCCCACTCATCCTAACCTGATATCCCTGTCACTTTGCAGCTTCTCTCCCTTCACTCTCTCAAAGCTCATCTATTCTACAAGACTCACAGAAACATTGAAGATAGGAACAGGAGTAGGCCATTCGGCCCCTCGAGCCTGCTCCGCCATTCAATGAAATCATGGCTGATCATCCAAATTCAGTACCCTGTTCCTGCTTTCTCTCCATATCCCTTGATCCCTTTAGCCTTAAGAAATATATCCAACTCCTTCTTGAATATATTTAATGAATTGGCCTCTACTGCCTTCTGTGGTAGAGAATTCCACAGGTTCACCACTCTCTGGGTGAAGAAATTCCTCATCTCTGTTCTAAATGGCTTACCCCTTATCCTTAGACTGTGACCCCTGGTACTGGACTCCCCGACCATCGGGATCATCCTTCCTGCATCTAGTCTGTCTAGTCCTGTTAGAATTTTGTAAGTTTCAATGAGATCCCCGCTCATTCTTCTAAACTCCAGCGAGTACAAGCCCAAATCGACCCAATCTCTCCTCATACGTCATTCCTGCCATCCCAGGTATCAGCCTGGTGAATCTTCGCTGCACTCCCTCCATGGCAAGAACATCCTTCCTCAGATAAGGCGACCAAAACTGCACACAATACTCAAGATGTGGTCTCACCAAGGCCCTGTACAACTGCAGCAAGACATCCTTGTTCCTGTACTCGAACCAGCTCGCTACGAAGGCCAACATACCATTTGCCTTCTTAACCGCCTGATGCACCTGCATGCTTACCTTCAGCGACTGGTGCACAAGGACACCCAGGTCTCGTTGCACTTCCCCTTCTCCCAATCTATTGCCATTCAGATAATAATCTGCCTTCCTGTTTTTGACACCAAAGTGGATAACCTCGCATTTATCCACATTATATTACATCTGCTATGCTTCTGCCCAATCACCCAACCTGTCCAAATCATCCTCCTCACAGCACACACGCCCACCCCGCTTTCTGTCGTCTGCAAACTTGGAGATATTACATCTAGTTCCCTCATCTAGATCATTAATATATATTGTGAATAGCTGGGGTCCTAGGACCGATCCCTGCGGTACCCCACTAGTCACTGCCTGCCACTTGGAAAAAGACCTGTTTATTCCAACTCTTTGCTTTCTGTCTGCCAACCAGTTCTCTATCCAAGTCAATACCTTGCCCCCAATCCCATGTGCCTTAACTTTACACGCTAATCTCTTATGCGGGACCTTATCGAAAGCCTTCTGAAAGTCCAAATACACCACATCCACTGGTTCTCCCTTATCTATTTTATCTATCACCTTCTGCTCTTCAGATTACCTCCCTACAGAACTCCTGACCATTCAACTATCTTCCTAGCCCCAGTGCACACTCACAATTTAAAAATATTTCTCTGATTAAACATGATCCGGACAGTGTGTTTCTTCCTTGCTAAGCTACCATTGCTGCCCTCTTCAAAACACACACTCTTGACCCATTTTTCAATTCCAACCACTGTCCAATGTCTAACCTCTTTCTTATCCAATATTGTAAGGACCGGAACTCAGTGGACCCAACTGCAGTAAGGCAAACTGAGGCAGAGGTTAGGTTGCAAAACAAAGGTAGACTTTACTTGACATAAACAAAATAACAACAGCACAGAATCCAGGCCAGCAAGCGGTATCACTAGGCAGTGAAACTCAAGACTGAGCAATGAACATAAAGTGAACACCACTTAAATAGTAGGCATCTAACAATGCACAGGTGAATACAATAATGAATAAAGAAGGACACAATTAAGAGAGTTCATGGAGCCCTCTGGTGGCGAGGCGAGGCAGAATCTGGGTCTTTCCTTACAGGACCCCCCCCCCCCTAGGAACGGCCCCTGACGTTCCCCCCAGAAGGTCCATGGTGACGATGAAAAAAATTCCGTACTAAATCGCGATCCAGGATGTCCCGGTCCGGGACCCAAGAGCGTTCCTCCGGACCATATCCCTCCCAGTCCACCAGGAACTGGAGGCCCCCGCGAACCCGGCGAGAGTCCATCAGGCGACGGACCGTGTAAGCAGGCTGGCCGTCGATGATGCGGGGAGCGGGAGGAGGCCTCGTGGCGGGCGCTGGCCACTAGCCGAAGCCGGGAGACATGGAAGGTAGGATGAATCCGCATGGAGCGGGGCAGCTGGAGACGGTAGGACACCGGGTTGACCTTCCTCAACACCATGAAGGGACCAATGAAACGGGGCGCCAGCTTGCGGGACTCCACTCGCAGCGGGAGATCCTGCTTAGAAAGCCAGACCCTCTGACCAGGACGGAATGAAGGAGCCGGTCTGCGCCGCTTGTTGGCCTGGATCTGCCGTTGTCGAGAAGCTCGTTGTAAGACCAGCCGCGCTCTCCTCCAGGTCCGCCGACAACGCTGGACAAATTTCTCCGCGGACGGAACCCCCACCTCGAGCTCCTGCAACAGTGGAGGCTGAAAACCGAACTGGCACTCGAACGGCGACAGTCCTGTGGGGGAGCAGCGCAACGTGTTGTGCGCGTACTCAGCCCAGACGATGTGACGACTCCAGGTCGCAGGGTTAGCGGACATGAGACACCTCAGGGTCGTCTTCAGGTCTTGGTTGATCCGTTCTGTTTGACCATTCGACTGAGGGTGGAAACCCGAGGAAAGACTGACAGTAGCTCCAATAAGCTTGTAGAAGGCGCTCCAAAACCGGGAGGCGAATTGTGGACCACGGTCAGAAACGATGTCAAGGGGCAAACCGAACAACCTGAAAACATGCTGGACCATGAGCTCGGCTGTCTCTTGGGCTGAGGGAAGCTTCTGCAAGGGCAGAAAGCGACAGGCTTTGGAGAAGCGATCTACGATGACCAGAATGACAGTGTTGCCTTGAGATGGTGGAAGGCCTGTGATGAAATCCACCGAGAGGTGTGACCAGGGGCGAGTGGGAATGGGGAGAGGATGCAGCAAACCCTGGGGGCGAGATTGAGGGTTCTTGTTTCGTGCACAAATGGCACAAGCTGCCACGAACGCCTTTACATCCTTCTCCATGGTGGGCCACCAGAACCTTCTGCGAAAAAACTCCAGCGTCCTGGATTTGCCTGGATGACCGGTGAGTCGCGACGAATGCCCCCACTGCAGGACTTGTGAGCGAGTCGTGTTGGGGACAAAAAGGCGACCGGGTGGGCCATTGCCAGGGTCTGCCTCCCTCTGTTACGCCTTTCTGACCAGCGTCTCGATCCCCCAACGAACCGGTGCTACAATTCGAGAAGTAGAAATAATAGGTTCTGGTTGTCTCTCCCGCTCGGGTGGATCAAATTGCCTGGAGAGAGCATCAGGCTTGAGATTCTTGGATCCTGGACGGTATGACAGGACAAAGTCAAAACGATTAAAAAACAGTGCCCAGCGAGCTTGACGAGAGTTAAGTCGTTTGGCCTCCTGGATATAGGCCAGATTCTTATGGTCTGTCCAGACAATGAACGGGTGTTTAGACCCCTCCAACCAATGTCTCCACTCCTCCAGTGGCAACTTAACTGCAAGTAATTCCCTGTTCCCAATATCGTAGTTTCGTTCAGCGGGAGTGAGTTGGCGAGAGAAAAAGGCGCAAGGGTGCAGTTTGTTGTCGTTAGACCGTTGGGATAAAACGGCGCCCACTCCTATATCCGAGGCATCCACCTCGACAATGAAGGGGAGTGAGGGATCCGGAATCACGAGGACAGGAGCAGACGTGAAGCGCCGCTTGAGATCCTCGAAAGCCTGCGCAGCCTCAGCGGACCAACTGAACCGGGTAGAGGCGGTCTTGGTGAGGGCGTTGAGAGGGGCAGCAATGGTGCCGAAGTTTCTGATGAATCTCCGATAGAAGTTAGCAAACCCCAAGAAACGTTGCACCTGTTTGAGAGAGGTGGGTGATGGCCAATCTCGGACAGCTTGGGTCTTGCCAGGGTCCATTTGGACGTTGCCGCTGGAGATGATGAAGCCCAGAAATGAAACCGTGGAAACGTGAAACTCACACTTCTCAGCCTTGACAAACAAGAGGTTGTTAAGCAGAAGTTGCAGGGCTTGTCTTACATGCTGGACATGATCGTGAAGAGTTTTGGAGAAAATGAGAATGTCATCCAGGTAGACAAAAACAAAGCGATTCAGCATGTCTCGGAGAACATCGTTGATGAGCGCCTGGAACACAGCAGGGGCGTTGGTCAATCCAAAAGGCATAACCAGGTTCTCAGTGCCCAGTAGGTGTGTTGAATGCCGTCTTCCACTCGTCCCCTTCGCGGACGCGGATGAGGTTGTAGGCGTTGCGGAGATCCAATTTTGTGAAGACCGTGGCTCCCTGAAGTAGCTCGAAGGCCGTCGACATGAGTGGAAGAGGATAACGGTTCTTTATAGTAATCCGGTTAAGGCCACGGTAGTCGATGCAGGGACGGAGACCTCCATCTTTCTTACTCACGAAGAAAAAACCGGCACCAGCAGGAGAGGTGGACGGATGGATGAAGCCAGCGGCGAGGGCGTCACGGATGTACTCCTCCATGGCGGCGGTCTCAGGAGCAGAAAGGGAAAAGATCCTACCCCTAGGTGGGCATGTCCCAGGCAGGAGGTCAACGGCACAGTCATATGGCCTATGAGGGGGAAGTGATGTGGCTCGAACCTTACTGAAGACCTCTTTTAGATCCTCATACTCGGGTGGCACTCGGGACAATTCAGAGCGTGATGGGAACTCCTGGGGCTGGGAAGGAGACTTGGCGCGAAGACAGGTAGTATGGCAGGCGGAGCCCCATTCCGTAAGCCGGCCGGTGGCCCAATCCAAGCGAGGATTATGGCAGGCCAACCAAGGGTAACCCAGAATTAATGGAAACTCGGGAGAGTGGATAAGGGAGAATTGGATGGTCTCGAAATGTTGTCCTTCCACGCCCAAACACAGGGGGGCAGTATGATGGTGAATGGTTCCAGAGCCCAGGGGTCTTCCATCCAGGGCAACAACAGTGAGGGGGTGATCAGGATGGGTCAGGGGAATCTTGAGCTGTTTAGCTAACCCCAGATCTATGAAGTTACCATCAGACCCCGAATCCACCAGGGCCTTAAGATCATGTTGTTGATTGCCCCAGCAAAGGGAGGATGCCAGCAAAACCCTAGAAACAGTGGGGTCGGAAGGGATGGTTACGCTCATCTCGGGTCCCTCCGTCCTGGACGAGCCCTGGCTTTTCCCACCAACTCTGGACAGGAAGAGCGAAAGTGGCCAGCTTCCCCACAATAGAGGCAAGATCCCTCTCTCATTCGGCGATCACGTTCGGGCTGCGAGAGGCGGGTTACTCCCACCTGCATGGGCTCCTCTGGATCGGTCAAAGATGGACTCTGGATGGCTCGGAGGTTCTCAGATGGCTTCGAAGCAGGAAAGGCTCTGGTCTCTGGAAGCGGGGTGAAAAAGGAGTGGCGTTCTCTTCGTCTCTCACGGAGACGATTATCCACACGAACGGAGATATCAAAAAGAGACTCCAAATCACTCACCGGATCCCTGGAAGCCAGTTCGTCCTTGATCTCATCCGTGAGACCGTGGCGAAAAGTGGCGATGAGCGCCTCCGAATTCCATTGGCTCTCTGCAGCGAGAGTGCGAAACTCAATAGCGTAGTCCGCAACGCTACGAGCCCCCTGGCGAAGCCGAAGCAGTTTGTTAGATGCCTCTCTCCCACTGACAGGGTGATCAAAGACCCTTCTCATTTCTTCCGAGAAAAGTTGGTAGTTTGAACATGCCGGAGTTTGCTGTTCCCAGACGGCTGTAGCCCAGGTAAGTGCCTTGCCGGTGAGTAGCAAAATGATGTAGGCCACTCGGGAACAGTCACTGGGAAATAATGAACCCTGCAGTTGGAAAGCCAGGGAACACTGGGTTAGGAAACCTCGACATCCTCCTGGGTTACCGTCGTAGCGCTCGGTTGCAGGTAATCGGGGTTCTTTCAGAGGGGAAGGCGAAACCGTAGGAGCGGGTAACGGTGCTGGAGCGGCTTGGATCACCTGACTCTGGTTCTGGCTCTGATGGAAAGCAATGACGAGGGCCTCCAGCTGATTCTGGCTTCGGGAGAATGCCGTGGCGAGGCACCGCAGTTCGTTCAAGATCAGTTGTAGCTGTTCAGAAATTTGTCTTAGCCATTGGTCCTTCTCTGCTGGGTCCATGTTTTGGCTCAGTCTTGCTGTAAGGACCGGAACTCAGTGGACCCAACTGCAGTAAGGCAAACTGAGGCAGAGGTTAGGTTGCAAAACAAAGGTAGACTTTACTTGACATAAACAAAATAACAACAGCACAGAATCCAGGCCAGCAAGCAGTATCACTAGGCAGTGAAACTCAAGACTGAGCAATGAACATAAAGTGAACACCACTTAAATAGTAGGCATCTAACAATGCACAGGTGAATACAATAATGAATAAAGAAGGACACAATTAAGAGAGTTCATGGAGCCCTCTGGTGGCGAGGCGAGGCAGAATCTGGGTCATTCCTTACAAATATCTGTGATGTGTTTTGGCATCCCAGCTACGTGCTATGCCTCGATTTTAAAATACTCATCCTTGTGTTCAAATCCCTCCATGGCCTCGCCCCCTCCCTATCTCTGTGACCTCCTCCAGCTCTAAAACCCTCCGAAGTCCCTGCACTCCTCCAATTCTGGCCTCTTGCGTACCCACCACTTCCTTCGCTTCACCATTGGCGGCCATGCCTTCAGCTGCCTGGGCCTTAAGCTCAGGAACTTCCTTCCTAAACCCCTCTTCCTCTAATACCTCTCTCTCCACCTTTTTAAATCGCTCCTTGAAATCTGTCTCTTTGACCAAGCTTTTGGTCACCACTCCTAATATCTCTTTATGTGGCTTGGTGTCAAAATTTGTCTGATAGCGCTTCTGTGAAATGCTTTGGGAGCTTCTTTTACTGAGTTAAAGGCGCTATATAATAATAATAATTCAATTTTTATTGTCATTGTACAACGAAATGTGATCTTGCAAGCTCCCATGAGTCCAGTACAAATAACATTAACATTAAATGTAAATAGCACCATCCTGGGAGAAGCAAAGCCGCTGCATCTGTGCGTGCCGCCATTCCATTTCCACCATTCCTCCTGTCTGACAATCTTCAGCCCAATGCCCAGGCCTGCTCACCAGCCGCCCCTCCCAGGGCTCCTTCCGTGACCTTCTCATCAACCGCCCCTCCTCGGGGCTCCTTCCGTGACCTTCTCACCAACCACCCCTCCTTGGGGCTCCTTCCGTGACCTTCTGCACCTGATCTTCCCTGATGGCCACCCCTCCAGGTATCTAACCAGGCCTGGCTCTGCTTAGCTTTCAAGCCTTGCCAGTGACCCTGTCCCTAGTCCCAGGAACAGGGACTGTAAGTTGTTGCTTATCCCTCCCACAACACCCTGTTTGAATCCCTTCAGTTTTTTTTGCCCATAGCCCTGGTCAAAGTCTCCAGTGAATACGCTCTGTGACTGCAACCGTGCTGTATTATTCGTCCTTGTGCTACTTGACCTTCCAGCAGTGCTCAGTACAGTTGATGTGCCACCCTCCTTCCTTGCTTCTTATTCATCTTCCATTTTAGTGGGACTTCCGTTGCATGGTTCCACTCCTAATCATCCCAATGACGCCACTGCACCTCCAGCAATAGCTTCTCCGCCAACTCCTGTTTGGTCACTTCTGGAGTTCTGGCCTTCGCCGCCTCCTCTTCCTCGTCTACACTCTGTTCCTTGATGGCGTCATCAATATACATGGGGTCTGCTTCCACCCACGTGCTGATCGTGCCCAGCTCTATGTCTCCATACTTCCCTAATCCCACGATCATCGCCATGCTGTCTAACATGTCATTGGATGAGTCAGGTTTCCTACAATTGGGAAGACCAAAGCCATTGGCACAGCTTTTTGCTACCAAAATATTGGCGAGTTTAATGGCGCTCAGCCGTTATTGAAGTGTAAATCATCCAGCAACTTGTGGCGTGGAAGAGATAGCCCGTGAATTGCGAATCGCTGAATGATTTGCGCTGCATCGCTGTTAGCCTCGCGACAGCGGCATCTCGTTGTCGCCCTCCCCGTTGGTTTCAAGAAATTGCTGCATGTGCACATTAATTGCCAATTAAACTCGCTGCAGAAAGTTAAGGCTTGGACTTAATAGCATAAGTATCTTTTTAATGCAGAGATTCATGTTCCTGCAATGCCAATCAACCTCTCTGACACGGAAAGGGAACAATTTAAACTGTGGAGCCTCATTCCTGCAGGTGGTAAATTGTTCTTAGAGATTTTTAAAATTTTAAATGTTCTTTTTTCTTTTCTGTCTCTCTCTTAATCCAATCTTTCTTTCCCTCTTTATTTCTCTTGCTGTACCTGATCTGACTCTAATTCACCCTATTTCGTTCTAAGTTGTTCCTCTGTTTTTTTTCTCAATCCTTAAATCTCATTAGTTAAGGAGATAGACTGTTGGTCCCGTCGTTCACCTAGATCCCAGTTTCCCCGGTTGCCCTCACTGCGCCGTTATCAGCTCGCACTTCCAGCAACTTAGAGGGAAAAACATTTTCGAGCTGAAGGGTAAGGGGAGCAATCACACTAACAGGGCACGCCGCGAGATGCCCCACTCTAGCCAATGTCTTCAACCCCACCAAAATCTCTACAGCCTTACTATTGATTCTGTTCACTTCCCTGGCTGCTTGCTCAGGCTGAACCAGACTGCATGCAACCAGTTCATTCCAGGGTTCAGCTTCAAGCTCCATAGACTATCTAGTACTTGTTTCCACCTCTACGACTAGGCTACCTCTGCCCCAACCTTACCCACCACTGCCACCAATGCCTTTCATCGCATATCAACTGCATTTCTCCACTGGCTTCCTTGATGATCTTCTGCCCTCCTTATAGGTCTTCTGACTTCCACTTTCCAAGTCATTCAAACCTCTGCCACCTATGTCTTTTTTAAAAAAAGACTTGCATTTCTATAGCGCCTTTCACAACCTCAATGTCCCAAAGCGCTTTACAGCCGATGAAGTACTTTTGAAGTGTAGTCACTGTTGTAATGTAGGAAACGCGGCAGCCAATTTGTGTACCGCAAGCTCCCACAAACAGCAGTGTGATAATGATCAGATAATCTGTTTTTTTCGTGATGTTGATTGAGGGGTAAATATTGGCTGGGGCACCGGAGATAACTCCCCTGGTCGTCTTCAAAATAGTGCTATGGGATCTTTTACGTCCACCTGAGAGCGCAGACGGGGTCTCGGTTTAACGTCACATCCGAAAGACAGGACCTCCCTCAGCACTGCGCTGGAGCCCCGTACTAAGCCCCGCTTGTTCATTACACCTATCCTTGTTGACCAAATTGGTTCTCTGTCCACAGAGGATTGAAATTTGAATCCTCGCCCTTGACCATAAATCCCTCTACAGTCTTTCCTCACCCTACCCCTGCAACCTCTCCATCCTTTCGGTTCCCTCCTGCCTGCTGCTCCCCACCCCTCATCCCCCTGCTCCCATCCCTTCTCATACAGCTTCCCACCAACACTTCCACTTCCTACTCCATCCTAGGTGGCAGGATCTTCAGCCATCTCGACCCAATTCTTTAAAACTCCCTTTCTTCCTCCCTCCCCCACTTTTAAAAGTCTTCTCAAAAGCCATCTTTTCGAGCAAGGTCACTCCTAACTCTTCAGCAAAGGCTTGTTTCTGCCCTGTCAGGTGGACGTAAGCGATCCCATGGCACTATTTCAAAGAAGAGCAGGGGAGTTCTCCCTCGCGTCCTGGTCAACATTTATCCCTCAACCAACACCTAAAATAGATTGTCTGGTCAGTATCACGTTGCTGTTTGTGGGGTCTTGCTGAGCATAAATTAGCTGCCGCGTTTCCTACATTACAACAGTGACTACAGTTTAAAAAGTAGTTCATTGGCTGTGAAGTGCTTTGAGACGTCCTGAGGTCATGAAAGACGCAAAATAATTGCAAGTCTTTCTTTCTTTCTAATTTACTGGCTTGGATGATGAGATTATTGACACCGAGTCTTGTCTGTACTTTTGAGGTGTTTGTGAATATTTTTCCAGGAAGTTGATGATCTGTTCGGAAAGCTGGATAAAGATGGTGATGGAAAAGTGAGCCTCAATGAGTTTCTTCATGGCTTGTTTCGACATGGACCTATGGCTTCGGTCCCTTCTACACCCTACAAGCAGAAATACCATCGAGCTCTCCATCAGGTTAGGCAGCTTATAGTAGGGTTATCCTCTTTTTTGTTAAATATTGTTTAATATATAAAGCCAAGCTTATCCTCTCACCCTTGTTTTTCCAAGTGGTTCATCACCCATTCCTCCAACACGTGGCTACAGTTCTTGGCAGCTCCATTCATGTCCCTTTCCACTTTGCCCCATCCCTGCTTCCCCCTCCCCGTCCTCTTGCTCCCATCGTTCACATACTGCCTCCCCTTCCCACCACCACTTCCACTTCCTATGACCCCCTTGCTACCATTGCCACCCTTTTTCCATCTCTGATTCCAACTAACCCTGTCATACACTGTCTCTTCCCTAACCCCTCACTACTCCATCACTTATCCTGAATGCTTGCCCCTCCATCTCTTCACCTCTCACACCCCCATCACCCTCGCCTTGCTCACGCTCCCCCTACCATTCTCCTCCTCCTCATTTTCCTTTCCCCTGCCCTGCCCCTACCAGCCCAATCTGAAACAATCATTCCCTTACCCTCATCCCGTTACCAGCCTCTTCCAAAACCCCCACTCCCCTATCCCACTCTTCCCAGCAGCCTTCTCATTTCCCATCATTATAAAAACATCAAGCTATAAGGGAAGAACTTTTTAAATTAATAAATGACCAGCTTCCCAGTTTAGTAGCGTGGAAGAAGGAGTTCCTCAGGGGAGCGATGGGATGGTTTTCTTTTATTCGTTTATGGGATGAGGGCGTTGCTGGCAAGGCCAGCATTTATTGCCCATCCCTAATTGCCCTTGAGAAGGTGGTGGTGAGCCGCCTTCTTGAACCGCTGCAGTCTCTGTGGTGAAGGTACTCCCACAGTGCTGTTAGGGAGGGAGTTCCAGGATTTTGACACAGTGACGATGAAGGAATGACGATATACTTCTAAGGATGGTGTGTGACTTGCAGGGGAACTTGGAGGTGATGGTGTTCCCATGCGTCTGCTGCCCTTGTCCGTCTAGGTGGAAGTGGTCGCGGGTTTGGGAGGTGTTATCAAAGAAGCTTTGGCCAGTTGCTGCAGTGCATCTTGTAGATGGTACACCCTGCAGTCACAGTACGCCGGTGGTGGAGGGGGTGAATGTTTAAGGTGGTGGATGGGGTGCCAATCAAGCAGGCTGCTTTGTCCTGGATGGTGTCGAGATTCTTGGTTGCCCATGTGGACCAGGACTAGAGGGCCTGAGGCCTGCTGGGCAAGTGGCGGAAGCAAGGGCAGGTGAGGTCTGAATTGGTGCCATATGAGATGGTTGGGACAACAGGGAGGTCAAACAATTTAACCTGAAACGCACCTGCAGTGGAACCTGGAGAAATGGAGCTGGGAGACGGAGCTTGAAAGAGCAGCATTGTCATCTAGTGTTGGGTGGCTAGAAAGGTGAGTTTAAAGCCTATGTTTAGTTAAAAAGCAGTTCTAGGCATTACACCCAGACATGACTGCTAAGCATGGTGAAATCATGATATGGGAAGCAGTGCATACTAGATAAAACACCTTTTCATATAAATGAGTATATAAAATATACCTGTATATGACTTTTAATTAAAATCATCCCTAACATACTGATTCTCAGAAAGCAGTCGTAGAATCACAAGGCACAGATGGAGACCATTCGGCCCATTGTGTCTGTGCCGGCTGTTTGAAAGAGCTGTCCAATTAGTTCACCTCCCTCCCCCTCCTCTCACTCTTTCCCTATTGGCCTGACATTTTTCCCCTCTCATTTTGCTTTCCTATTTAATGTGGAAAGCATTCATTGTAAATTAATATACAATAGGAGTACTGAGTTGGACTAATGAAAGTTTTGAAATTCTTAAACTACATGTTATAAACTACATTTTCTTCCCTTTTTCAAATATCTGATGTTATAGTCAACTGAAAAAATGTTTGACTTGGACTCTAATCCAGTTTCATATGGTGTAACTCTCTGAATGTTAATGAGATCTTGTGAAAGGGGCAATTCTCGTGTTTGGATATTTTCAACAGGGAAGTAATCCAGGAGCCTGAATAATACAATCTCTGGTGACTGTTTATTAGTCCGCACAATACAATCAGTGTTTTTTTTCCTCTCAGACCTTTGATGAGAACAGATGTAGAACAGCAACTCCCTCCTTAATGTCAAGCACTGTCGGTTCACAGCTGTTCTCTGGCCTTGACGATGGCACTGGTTATGCATCAACTGAACAAATAATTAACCTGTGGCAAGAAGATGGAATTAAAAACAGTCAGGAGATATTAGAGGTGAGACAGAGCTCTCATTGACCTTTGATGACCTGTAACTTTGCTCCCCCTTTATTGTTTTGTTGAGCCACGGCTCAGTGGGCAGCACTTTTGCCTCTGAGTCAGAAGGTCTTGGGCAGAAGTCCCACTCCAGAAACTTGAGCACAAAAATCGAGGCTGAAACTCCAGTCTTTTGGATGAGACGTTAAACCGAGGCCCTGTCTGCCCTCTCGGATGGACTATTTTGAAGAACAGGGGAGTTCTCCCCGGTGTCTCCCTCAATCAACATCACCACAACAGATTATCTGGTCATTATCACATTTCTGTTTGTGGGAGCTTGCTGTACGCAAATTGGCTGCCGCATTTACTACATTACAACAGTGACTACACTCCAAAAGTACCTTATTGGCGCTTTGGGACATCCTGAGGTCTTTCTTTAAATTTAGTTCAATGAATTCCACCCCCCCCCCCCCGCCTTCCCTCCAGAAGAAAGGAAATTGAATTTTTGGTAATTATTAAAATTGTGTATTTAAAACATGATTTTCATAGTCATGTCATTTTTGAACTAAGCTTGCTTTACAGATGGTAAATACTTGATGCTCTAATTGTCATTTTTTTCCCTAAAATTATTTGTTGCTCGACAACTGTCTTTTGAATCTTTTTTATTTAAATTGAGTAATTGTTTCATGCTTCCTATTAAAGAGGGGGAGAAGAGGCAACTTATTTGGAAACCAATGGCTGTACTTGTTTAGTACACGTGAATGAAACTAACAAACTCAAAAGGTGTCAGGCAATGCAGTAGGTATGTCTGCAAGACTTGAGAATTAGCTTGTCAGTAAGAACAAGAATTCTAGTGGTCTTTCTAAGCTCACATTGGCTGGAAATAATTTGGGACAGAACAGAACTGTGCTATCATAGAATCTTGTACCACAGAAAGTGGCCATTCGGCCCATCATGCCTGTGCTGGCTCTCTGAAAGAGCTACCCAATAACTCCCACTCTGCCCTGCTCTTTCCCCATAGCCCTGCAAATGTTTCCTTTTCAGGTATTTATCCAATTTCCTTTTGAAAATTACAACTGACTTATAGTTTAACTTCACTTTGCTGGAAATGTCACCACTGAGACTGCATCATTATTATTTAAATTTAGCGTTGAAATCTTGGGTTAATGCTCTTTTTTTTATAGTTAAAGACCTGTTGTAGCATGAGAGGAAGAAGTTCTCTTATGTAGGCCGATAGACTTATTTAATGCTGTTTTTACACCGTTTCATTTTGTACTTTTTCATTTGGGCATGAATGTGTTTTGAGAACTTGAGGCAGGGAGCAGAAGAGAGCCAATTTGCAAGAATGTTTTATTTTTGGTTACTGTCTTATTAAAATGGTGGTTTCACCAATCAGGAAGTATCACCAATCAGGATGCATCTGACAGAATCATAATATGATCGAATTCTTCATTAAGATGGAGAATGAAGTAGTTGACTCAGAGACTAGGGTCCTGAATTTTAATAAAGGAAACTACGATGGTCTGAGGCGCGAGTTGGGTAGGATTGATTGGGGAATGTCACTCAAAGGGTTGACAGTGGATAGGCAATGGCAAACATTCAAAGACCGCATGGATGAACTACAGAATTTGTCCATCCCAGTTTGGCATAAAAAAACAAAAGAGGTGACTCAACCGTGGCTAACAAGGGAAATTAGGGATAGCATAAGATCCGAGGAGAGGACATATAAATTGGCCAGAAAAAGCAGTAAACCTGAGGATTGGGAGCAGTTTAGGATTCAACAAAGGAGGACAAAGGGATTAATTAAGAAGGGGAAAATAGAATATGAGAGTAAGCTTGCAGGGAACATAAAAACTGACTTAAAAGCTTTTATAGATATGTGAAGAGAAACAGATTGGTGAAGTCAAGCGTAGATCCCTTGCAGTCAGAATCAGGGGGATTTATAATGGGGAACAAAGAAATGGCGGACCAATTAAATACATATTTTGGTTCTGTCTTCACAAAGGAGGACACAAATAACCTCCCAGAGATGTCGGGGAACATAGGGTCTGATGAAAGGGAGAAACTGAAAGAAATCAATATTTGTAGGGAAATGGTGTTAGGGAAATTGATGGGATTGAAGGCCAATAAATCCCCAGGGCCTGATAATCTACATCCTAGGGTACTTAAGGAAGTGGCCCTAGAAATAGTAGATGCATTGCTGATCATCTTCCAACATTCGATGGAATCTGGAACAGTACCCATGAATTGGAGGGTAGCTAATGTTACCCCACTATTCAAAAAAGGTGGTAGAGAGAAAATGGGGAATTACAGACCGGTAAGCCTGACATCAGTAGTGGGGAAAATGCTAGAGTCCATTATAAAAGATGTAATAGCAGAGCACTTGGAAAACAGTGACAGGATCGGACAAAGTCAACATGGATTTACAAAAGGTAAATCGTGCTTGACTAATCTACTGAAATTTTTTGAGGATGTAACTGGTAAAATAGATAAGGGAGAACAAGTGAATGTGGTGTATTTGGACTTTCAGAAGGCTTTTGATAAGGTCCCGCATAAGAGATTAGCGTGTAAAGTTAAGGCACATGGGATTGGGGGCAAGGTATTGACTTAGATAGAGAACTGGTTGGCAGACCGAAAGCAAAGAATTGGAATAAACGGGTCTTTTTCCGAATGGCAGGCAGTGACTAGTGGGGTACTGCAGGGATCGGTCCTTGGACCCCAGCTATTCACAATATATATTAATGATCTAGACGAGGGAACTAGATGTAATATTGCCAAGTTTGCAGACGACACAAAGCTGGGTGGGCGTGTGTGCTGTGAGGAGGATGCCGAGTAACTCCAGGATGATTTGGACAGGTTGGGTGATTGGGCAGAAGCATGGCAGATGCAATATAACGTGGATAAATGTGAGGTTATCCCCTTTGGTGGCAAAAACAGGAAGGCAGATTATTATCTGAATGGCAATAGATTGGGAGAAGGGGAAGTGCAACGAGACCTGGGTGTCCTTGTGCACCAGTCACTGAAGGTAAGCATGCAGGTGCAGCAGGCGGTTAAGAAGGCAAATGGTATGTTGGCCTTCGTAGCGAGAGTGTTTGAGTACAGGAACAAGGATGTCTTGCTGCAGTTGTACAGGGCCTTGGTGAGACCACATCTTGAGTATTGTGTGCAGTTTTTGGTCGCCTTATCTGAGGAAGGATGTTCTTGCCATGGAAGGAGTTCAGCGAAGATTCACCAGGCTGATACCTGGGATGGCAGGAATGACGTATGAGGAGAGATTGGGACGATTGGGTTTGTACTCGCTGGAGTTTAGAAGAATGAGAGGGGATTGCATTGAAACTTATAAAATTCTGAAAGGACTGGACAGACTAGATGCAGGAAGGATGTTCCCGATGGTCGGGGAGTCCAGAACCAGGGGTCACAGTCTAAGGATAAGGGGTAGGCCATTTAGGACAGAGATGAGGAGGAATTTCTCCACCCAGAGAGTGGTGAACCTGTGGAATTCTCTACCACAGAAGGCGGTAGAGGCCAATTCATTAAATATATTCAAGAAGGAGTTGGATATATTTCTTAAGGCTAAAGGGATCAAGGGGTATGGGGAGAAACCAGGGAACGGGTACTGAACTTGGATGATCAGCCATGATCGCATTGAATGGCGGAGCAGGCTCGAGGGGCCAAATGGCCTACTCCTGCTCCTATCTTCTATGTTTCTATGAAGGATGTTGAAAGGGGTGTAAGAAGTTGTGATCAGAAAGTGCAGAAACCAAGTGTCGCCAACACCTCTGTTGCTGCTACACTTACTTTCCGATCAGAATCTATTGGAGCTTTTGGGAGTTGTATCATACTCACTAGTTTTAGTTAGCGGTGCGGTTTAGTCCTGGAATAAAAGGCAGTCGGTGAATCGCAAACGAATGTGGGGATCTTGAATAGAAACAGAAAATGCTGGAAATACTCAGCAGGCCAAGCAGCATCTGTGGAGAGAGAGAAACAGAGTTAATGTTTCAGGTCGATGACCCTTCATCACAACTGGAAAAAGCTGGAGATGGAACAGATTTTTAAGCAAGTGTAGGGGCAGGGAAAGAGGGGAGGGGAGGAAAGAACAAAAGGGAAGGTTTGTGATAGGATGTAAGGCAGGAGAGATTAAGAGACAAAAGAGATGGTGGTGCAAGGCAAAATGAGATGGTAATGGGACAAGTTAAGAAACAAAAGATGGCTCTAGATGAAGTGTAAATGGCACTGGCAGAGTGAAAGACAGCTGCCATGTGAGAGAGAAAAAAATAAATGGAAAAAAAGATAGGGGCAGAGGTTATGGTCTGAAATGGTTGAACTCTGTGTTGAGTCCAGAAGGCGGCAAAGTGCCTAATCGAAAGATGAGGTGCTGTTCCTCGAGCTTACGTTGCGCTTCATTGGAACAATGTAATAGGCCGAGGACAGAGGTCAGAGTGGGAATGGAGCGGAGAATTAAAGTGACGGGCGACCGGAAGCTCAGGGTCACCCTTACGGACTGAATGGAGGTGCTCTGCAAAACAGTCACCCAATCTGCGTTTGGTCTCCCCAATGTAGAGGAGACCGCATCGTGAGCAGTGAATACAGTATACTAAGTTGCAAGAAGTACAAGTAAATCGCTGTTTCACCTGGAAGGAGTGTTTGGGGCCCTGGACAGTGGGAAGGGAGGAGGTGAAAGGGCAGGTGGGGATCTTGAGTTGGTTTTGAGTCCACATGTACATCAGTGAGAAAGTTAGCTCACAAACGGGCAGTCTGAAGTTGGGTAGTTTTCAGGCAGAATGCTCCATGACGTATCGGGTGGAAGAGGAAAAAATATCTGATCACATCACTTGCCATACTCCTGTCCTCTCGTTCTAGAACGATATTGATGTAGGAACATAGGAACAGGAGGAGGCCATTCAGCCCCTCGCCTGTCCTGCCATTGAATTAGATCATGCTGATCTGTATCTTAACTCCATTTACCTGCCCTTACTCTGTATCCCTTAATACTCTTGCCCAACAAATATCAATCTCACTTTTGAAATTTTCAATTGACCTAACCTCTTTTAATTGACCTAACCTCAACAGCTTTTTTGGGGGGAAGAGTTCCAGATTTCCACTGCCCTTTGTGTGAACAAGTGCTTCCTGACATCAACCCTGAATGGTCTAGCTCTAATTTTAAGGTTATGCCCCCTTATTCTGGACCCCCACCAGAGGAAATAGTCTCTCCCTATCTAACCTAGCAAATCCTTTAATCATCTTAATTAGAGTCTTCTATACTCTGGGGAATACAAGCCTGGTCTATTCAACCTGTTCTCATAATTTACCCTTTTAGCCCCGGTATCATTCTGGTGAATCTGCGCTGCACCCCCCTCCAAGGCCAATATATCCTTCCTGAGGTGCAGTGCCCAGAACTGAATGCAGTGCTTCAGATGTGGACTGACCAGAGCTTTTTGCAACTGTAGTATAACCTCCACCATTTTGTATGGGTCCTAGAGGGGTTTCCAGCCCAGGCAACACTGTTGTGCTAGCTGGGTGATTCTGCTGTGCAATGACCTATTGGAGGGTGGCGGGGGGGTGGGGGGCGGGGGGAGTGAAAGATAGAGCTGGACCAAAATGTACTTCCTTTCTGCTAAATGTCACACATTTGTGTTTATTTGAAGAGACGACACAGAAATCCAGTGGTTTGCAGTTGGAGGCAATGGTTGGATGCTATTGATGGACCTGTTCAGTGGATCATAGAATGATACAGCACAGAGAAGGAGGCCATTCAGCCCACTGTACCAATGCCGGCTCTTTGAAAGAGCGATCCAATTAGTCCCACGCTGCCCGCTGTTTCCCCATAGCCCTGCAAATTATTCCTTTTCAAGTATTTATCCAATTCCCTTTTGAAAGTTACTATTAAATCCGCTTCCACCACCCTTTCATGCAGTGCATTCTCGATCACAACTTGCTGCGTAAAAAAAAATAATTCTCCACAATTCCCCCCCGGTTCTTTTGCCAATTATCTTAAATCTGTGTCCTCTAGTTACTGACACTCCTGCCAGTGGAAGCCGTTTCTCCTTATTTACTCTATTAAAACCTCTCCTAATTTTGAACATCTCTATTAAATATCCCCTTCACCTCGCTGCTCTAAGGCTGTATGTTATCGGAGATGCACAATTCCATGAAAACTCGATTCAGTGATCCGATGAAGAAATGTTCTCGTTCTCTCGCTCTTTCTCTCTCTCTCTCCCCCTTTCCCAAGAAGGGGATTAATTTACTGGTTATATGTTGGATCCGTGATTCTTAGAGTATGATGTTTTCCAATAACTACACGGAGGCTGTAACTTAACAATCAACAGGTGTTTACTGGAGTAGGGTAGTCTCAAGACTGGCAGTACAGAGGCATGCTCAAGGCTTATATACAGGGGTGGTCACTGCCGGTACTACAGTATACAGGAGCTGTAAAAGTAGTTCTCTCTTAAAGGTACATACACTACAGTATAGATTATCACCACAACACATTAGCAGCACTTGCTTTTCAAAGTGGTGATCGTATTTTTTTTTTACAGGCTTTGGACTTCAATGTGGAAGAGAAGGTGAACCTTGCCGAGCTGACCAATGCACTCAACAATGAGTTACTGGCTAGCAAAAATGGGATTCATCAGGCTGCGTTAGCCTGCTACAAGAATGAAATCAACTGCCTTCAGTAAGCATCTTAATTTTAACTTCCTGTGCAACCAGTAACTACTTTTAATGTTGAAGAATATCAGCTGTGGCTCAGTGGGTAGCACTCGCCTCTGAGTCAGAAGATTGTGGGTTCAAGTCCCACTCCAGAGACTTGAGCACATAAAGCTAGGCTGACACTCCAGTGCAGTGCTGAGGGAGTGCAGCACTGTCGGAGGTGCCATCTTTCAGATGAGATGTTAAACCGAGGCCCCGTCTGCTCTCTCAGGTAGATGTAAAAGATCCCATGGCACTATTTTTCCCCGGTGTCCTGGCCAATATTTATTCCTCAACCAACATCACTAAAACAGATTATCTGGTCATTAACACATTGCTGTTTGTGGGATCTTGCTGTGTGCAATTTTGTTGCAGCGTTTCCTGCATTACAACAGTGACTACACTTCAAAAAAGTACATAATTGGCTTTAAAGCGCTTTGGGACATCCTGGGGTCGTGAAAAGTGCTACATAAATACAACTTCTTTCTTTTTTAGTTCTGGAAATGTTAAACTCTTCTGTGTACCCTATCTCTGTGTCTCACTAAACAGCTCCTGTCTTAAGAAGCTGCTATTTCAGGCCACTTATGAAACAGCAGCTGTCAAGACACTTGAAGCTTTAATGGGTCTAATTTTTCAACCTCCTTCAAAAGACTGGCCTTGCTGTGCCGTGTGCCATCTGTTGGCGGTTGAAGGTATTGCAGCAGAGTTGTCCAATCTAGATTGCTCCAGGGCAGCAGGATATTGGTTCTCGCCATGAGTACGCAAACCATCTAGCACTAGAACCAATACTGTGTAAAACATAAATAGCTTCCAAGTTAATGGTAAAACGGGATACTTTTTTTCAGAAACGGGTATCTGTTCTTACACTCCAGTGCAGCCGGAGGTGCCGTCTTTCAGATGAAACGTTAAACCGAGGCCCCGTCTGCCCTCTCGGGTGGATGTAAAAGATCCCACGGCACTATTCAAAGATGAGTAGGGGAGTTATCCCTGGTGTCCTGGACAATATTTATCCCTCAAATCAACAGCACTAAAATATTATCTGGTCATTATCAGATTATTGCTTGTGGGAGCTTGCTGTGCGCAAATTGCCTGCTGCTTTTCCTACGTTACAACAGTGACTACACTTCAGAAATACTTCATTGGCTGTAAAGCGCTTTTTGAGGTTGTGAAAGGCGCTATATAAATGCAAGTTCTTTCATCATTTAGGAACACGAAGTACTTCAAAAATGAGCACTGACCATTGGAATGTGGCTGTCCCAGTATATTGAATAGATTTTGATGTATTAAAAGCTCGAATTACATCCCAAAACATGTTTAAGTAATGCTTAATTACTAAACAAAAGTTCTTGTAGTTCTTAACAGGGGAGCATGTTGGAATCCTTCCTTGGAGTATTTATTTATTAAAATAGGAAACTTCTAAATGACTACTTTTAAGCATTCCCATATGAATGATCGCATTTGTATAACAAACACAAAATGGTGTTGAATGGATGCCAAAGTGATGTTGCACGCACCCTGTTTTTGCAGAGGGCAAATTCAACAGACACACAAGGAGAGAGACAAAGTGAAAGCGGACTTGGATAGAGCAGAGAAGCAAAATGTGCAGCTGGCCAAAGAGGTTGACGATCGACATGCCACAATGGAATTGTTCAATGAGACCAAAATCAAGTCAGTGGGAGATGATGTTTGAATTTTAAAAAAATTGTTCTTTGAATATGGGGATCGCTGGCAAGGCTGACATTTATCCCAGGATGCAGGAAATGGGGGAAAAAAATGTTCCAGTTCCCAGAATTTGTTTTTGTAGGATGTGGTTGTCACTGGCAAGGCCGGTGTTTATTGCCCATCGTTTGTTGCCCTTGAGAAGGTGGTGGTGAGCCGCCGCATTGAACCGCTGCAGTCCATGTGGTGAAGGTACTCCCACAGTGCTGTTAGGGAGGGAGTTCCAGGATTTTGACCCACGACGATGAAGGATTGGCAATATACTTCCAAGTCGGGACGGTGTGTCACTTGGAGCTGATGGTGTTCCCATGCACCTGCTGCCCTTGTCCTTCTTGGTGTTGAGGGGGTGTGGTTTTGGGAGGACTTGTCCAATTGGGTCCAACTTGCAGGCTACCTCCATACTTAACAATTCATTGATAGGCTTCCTGTAAAATGTCTATTGTTGGCTCTTTGATGAGTTGCAATCCTGTCTTTTAGATTTTCTCATCAATTTTCTCCCCTACCCCTCTTTTTCTCGAGATGTTGACTCCTTCCTGGAGTTTGAATCCATGGGTTTTTGGGTGCCCTCCAACGCTTCAGCCAAACAGCTATTACTCCTGACGGTGAGTATCAGCAGCCAGTGTGACGACCGGAGGCACCACAGCTGAACCTGACCCTGTTCCCCAACTTGACATCCCACACACCTCCTCACTCCCTCCAGCACAATTTGCTGGATTTCAATCAGGAGGAGGGACCTTAGCCAACTTCTCCCTCCCCAAGTCATGGGCATGGAGACCCTATTGTCTCCCTGGCTTAGATCAGATGGCTAGACACAGGTCAAGGGTCCCCTTGATCCTCAAGGTCCCCAAAAGTGTCTTTGCCCCCCCCCCCCAGCAATCTGATCACTATTTCCTGGTGTGAAGAGCATGTATTGGACTTAGGGTGACGACAGACTTGTCTATGGTGCCCCTCTCAGTGGAATAGTTTACGCTCATCGTCTATACCGATATATGAATGACTATTTGGGTAAAGATACTGGTTGCCTGTGGAACCTTATCCCAGCACCAGTCATAGCCTACAGGGGGAGATGAGGGAGAAAGTTGTGCACAGCAACCATTGCAGATATGATAGAACCAGGATTAGACTTTATTTTTTATGCAAAATCAGTTGCATAGAATTTACAGCACAGAAACAGGCCATTTGGCCAACTAGGCCAGTGTTTATGCTCCACACGAGCCTCCTCCTCCCACCCTACTTCATCTCACCCTATCAACATAACCTTCTATTCCTTTCTCCTTTATGTACTTATCTAACTTCCCCTTAAATGCGTCTATGCTAATCGCCTCAACCGCACCCTGTGGTAGCAAGTTCCAAATTCTAACCACTCTTTGGGTAAAGAAGTTTCTCCTGAATTCCTTATTGTTATAGCCAAATGTTTTGCAAAGTTGCCTTTTATGTTGAGATTGCTATAATAGCCAACCATTCCTTGCAATGCAATTGTAGTAAATTGTTTGCTCACCTTTCTCCACCCCCCCCCCCCGCCCCCCTCAGACACCTGGATCAAGGGTACAGGGAAAAGATGGCAGCAGTTAAAATCGAGATGGACAAGGAGCAGGAGCTGATGGTACAGCAGGTGAACACGCAGCGGGCAGAACTGGAACACGAGATAGATTCCCTCCGATCGGAGGAGATCCATTTCCGAGAAAAGCTGAACCTAGCAATGAAGGTATGCTAAAGAATAACGTGGCATTTATCCCCTTGGAGGAGGATAATTTTATTTATTCCCACCCCCGCCAAAAAAAAACTCCTCGGGTGAAGGGCACACTTTTCCTGGCTGGGAAGGGTAGGCAAGTGAAAAGACTGCTTGTGGAGGAATGCTTTGATCATTCCCACTGCAGTGACCAGGCTGAGATCATGCTCTCGTACGCTGTATTCTCCCACCACTTTGGCTCACTTTACACGGTGCAGGGACTAGGCATTTCGGAGTTGTCTATTACAGTCCCCACTGCGTACAGCAGGCGCGCTAGTGTCAACGCGATTTGTCCGCTATACTCGGTGACCGGTGTCAACGAGAAATCTTTAAAAAGCACTGAGGGAATCTTCGTCCTCCGTCTCTGCATTTCCCACTCTGTCTGAATGCCCCAGCAATGGTCCACACTGGACAGGCAGACAGAGAGAGAGATGGATAGATAGATAGATAGTCCACATCACCTGTAATGTTGAAGTACGCAACGGCACTTTAACAAGGTGTGAACAGCTGCTGAACTGCCGGCGCACTTGACACGCTTTAAGCTTTTGTTAAATGATGCCTATGTTAATGACAAATGGTGCACGCCAATTGCCCGATATGGAAGGCTGTACGGAATAAGCAGGGACGGTTTAAGTGGTGGGGACGGTGATATCAGATGGAAAACGTAGTTGTTTTGTTGGATGCAATGCCCAGCCTTTTTTTTTACCTCTTTGTGTAATAATCAGCTTTGTGTAATTTTAGAGGAAAGCTGAACTGTATAATGACTTAAAATACTCTTTCGTGGGTAAAATGCACGCAATTAGAGTGGAAATGAGACCTCAAAATTTTGGTCCTGTTTATATAAACTTTACATTGCATTACATTTCTGGCAGTGTTTTCCAATATTACAAAGTTATTTTTGCCCTGTGTACAATATCCTTGACCGGTGATGGGACAGACCGTCATGGACATCAAGAAGTGGTTTTGATAGCAGCCATGTGGGGGAGGGTAGGCAGGCAAGGGGAGAGAGGATGTCGGGCCACAGATATAGGGTGGGTGGTGGTTAAAATTAATCTGGGGCTGCAGTGCAAAACGGATGCAATGGAAAAAAAAAGTCAGGGAATGAGTAAACTAAAGATTTTTAATTTCAATTCTGACTCTAAACATAAAGAAAGATAGATTTGCATTTATATAGCACCTATCACAACCTCAGGACATCCAAAACTTTACTTTGAACTGAGGGATAAACATTGGCCAGGGCACCGGGGAGAACTCCCCTGCTCTTTGAAATAGTGTAAGAAGTCACACAACACCAGGTTATAGTCCAACAATTTTATTTGAAATCACAAGCTTTCGGAGCGCTGCTCCTTCGTCAGGTGAAGTGGAGAGATGCATAAAGACACAGCTTATATAGTCAGAGAATAATGCCAGATGATTACAGGTAATCTTTCTAACTGCCATTTATCACACCTCGGCAGAGAGATAATCACAGCAATCAAAGGTGTGGATGGTGTCCAAACAGGTTAGTCAGGAAAACATTACATCAAAGAACAATGAGGTGGGGTCACAAGGGGTCAAATGTTGCAACATCGTCATCAAACCAGTAGACAAAGGAGGAGCCATCGTCATACAGAACAGAACGGACTGTTGCAAAGAAGCATACCGACAACTGGACAACCAGGAACACTACAGACAGTTACCCGCAGATCCGACCAAAGAACACACCCGCCAACTCAACAGACTGATCAAGACCTTCGATCCAGACCTTCAAAGCATCCTACGCGCTCTCATCCCACGTACTCCCCGTGTGGGAGACTTCTACTGCCTCTCAAAGATACACAAAGCCAACACACCCGGACGTCCTATCGTATCAGGCAACGGAACCCTGTGTGAGAACCTCTCTGGATACGTCGAGGGCATCCTGAAACCCATCGTACAGGGAAACCCCAGCTTCTGTTGCGACACTACAGACTTCTTACAGAAACTCAGCACCCACGGACCAGTTGAACCAGGAACACTCCTCGCCATGATGGACGTCTCGGCACTCTACACCAGTATCCCCCACGATGACGGCATCGCTGCGACAGCCTCAGTACTCAACACCAACAACAGCCAATCTCCAGACGCCATCCTACAACTCATCCGCTTCATCCTTGACCACAATGTCTTCACCTTCGACAACCAGTTCTTTACCCAAACACACGGAACAGCCATGGGGACCAAATTCGCACCCCAATACGCCAACATCTTCATGCACAAGTTCGAGCAAGACTTCTTCGCTGCACAGGACCTCCAATCAACGCTATACATCAGATACATCGACGACATTTTCTTCCTATGGACCCACGGCGAAGAATCACTGAAAAGACTACACGATAACATCAACAAGTTCCATCCCACCATCAAACCCACCATGGACTACTCCTCAGAATCGGTTTAATTCTTGGACACATGAATCTCCATCAAAGACGGACACCTCAGCACTTCACTCTACCACAAGCCCACGGACAACCTCAGGATGCTCCACTTCTCCAGCTTCCACCCTAGCCACGTTAAAGAAGCCATCCCCTATGGACAAGCCCCGCGAATACACAGGATCTGCTCAGATTAGGAGGAACGCAATGGACACCTACAGACGCTGAAAGACGCCCTCGTAAAAACGGGATATGACGCTCGACTTGTCGATCGACAGTTCCGACGGGCCACAGCAAAAAATCGCATAGACCTCCTCAGAAGACAAACACGGGACACAACCAACAGAGTACCCTTCGTCGGCCAGTACTTCCCCGGAGCGGAGAAACTACGCCATGTTCTTCGCAGCCTTCAACATGTCATCGATGATGATGAACACCTCGCTAAGGCCATCCTCACGCCTCCACTACTCGCCTTCAAACAGCCGCCTAACCTCAAACAGACCATCGTTCGCAGTAAATTACCCAGCTTTCAGGAGAACAGTGATCACGACACCACACAACCCTGCCACGGCAACCTCTGCAAGATATGCCAGATCATCAACACAGATACCATCATCAGACGTGAGGACACCACCCACCAGGTACATGGTACATACTCATGTGACTCGGCCAACGTTGTCTACCTCATACGTTGCAGGAAAGGATGCCCCGGAGCATGGTACATCGGCGAGACCATGCAGACACTGCGACAACGGATGAACGGACACCACGCAACAATAGCCAGGCAGGAGTGTTCCCTCCCAGTCGGGGAACACTTCAGCAGTCAAGGACATTCAGCCTCCGATCTTCGGGTAAGCATTCTCCAAGGCGGCCTTCGAGACACACGACAACGCAAAATCGTAGAGCAGAAACGGATAGCCAAGTTCCGCACTCATGAGGACGGCCTCAACCGGGATCGTGGGTTCATGTCACGCTACATCTAACCCCACCTGACGTAGGGTTATCCAGACTCGAGTCGTCGTTGGCTTGTTCTCTCTGCACAGATGCGGCCGGACCTGCTGTGATTTCCAGCAAAAAAAATTTTTTTTTGCCTGTTTTTTGTTTTTCATACAGACCCCAGCATCTGCAACATTTGACCCCTTGTGACCCCACCTCATTGTTCTTTGATGTAATGTTTTCCTGACTAACCTGTTTGGACACCATTCACACCTTTGATTGCTGTGATTATTTCTCTGCCGAGGTGTGATAAATGGCAGTTAGAAAGATTACCTGTAATCATCTGGCATTATTCTCTGACTATATAAGCTGTGTCTTTATGCATCTCTCCACTTCACCTGACGAAGGAGCAGCGCTCCGAAAGCTTGTGATGTCAAATAAAACTGTTGGACTATAACCTGGTGTTGTGTGACTTCTTACATTTGTCCACCCCAGTCCAACACCGGCATCTCCACACTTTGAAATAGTGCCATGGGATCTTTTACGTCCACCTGAGAGAGCAGTTGGGGCCTCGGTTTAACCTCTCATCCAAAAGACGGCACCTCCGACAGTGCAGCACTCCTTCAGCACTGCACTGGAGTGTCAGCCTAGATTTTGTGCTCAAGCCTCTAGAGTGGGACTATTAAACCCACAACCTTCTGACTCGGAGGTGAGAGTGCTACCCACTGAGCCACAGCTAACACCTAATCTACATCTAATTAATAGTTATTCAGTGGCATTTTTTCTTTTCAACAGGAGAGCAGTCGGTTGCAGAAAGAACTGGTGGAAACGGTGGAAAAATTGGCTGAATCTGAGAAATTGGTTTGCAGGTTACAGAAGGACCTTGACTACATGCTGAAAGAAAAAGCAAGTTTCACAGCGATGCAATATGTTTGACTGTTTCTTTTCTCAGCAGGGCTCTTTATGTTAAACGTGGGCAAAATGCAACCTGAAAATTGAGTTTTTGGAAACTACTGAGTGACTCTCAGTAATATTGCACCTATGCTCTGCGTTACACTTATGTTAGGACTAAGGCCTAGAAATTCACTATGGCCCCGCCAGCTGCCTAGCGCCCAAAAGTTAGCGCTGGGCGGGAAGCCTATAGCGATCGTCAGATATTCATTGTTAGCGCCCCAATTCGGAAGCGGGCGCTATACCAGGGTGTGCCCGCCTCTGCTTGGTGCGCTGACACTGAATATCAGCGCTCTTGGCACCGCTGCGCCAGGCGCTGCGCAGCGGCAGGCTGCGGTACTGCAGGCCTCCTTCTCTTAAGGGGGAGCTGCCTGCAATGGGGAGATCGCCGCTGGATAGTGCCGGCAAATGAGCCCGGCACCACGGAGAAGTGCCGGGCTCGCGGAAAGCAGCCGGCAATGCCGCGGGGGGGGGGGGGGTGGAGGAGGCCGGGGAAGGAGGTGCGGGCAGGCGGCCGCCGCAAAAGCGGCCGGCTGCACCTTCCGCTTTAAAGCGCCCCAGTAAGGCAGCAGGACGGCCCCGTTTTCTGGTCGCTGTTTGCGGCCACTTCGGAGGAGGCGGCCGCAACTAAATATGGGGATCGGCGCGGTTTCGGGGCGGAACCGGGGCACTGCGCACACCGATGACGTCATCAGTGCCGGCACAGCGCTAACGGCTACCGCCGCCAATACCGCTGTGCTGAATATCTGCGCAAACTCATTTTTGGCGCAAAATCACCCTTTAGGCGTTAACTGGGCGCAAAGCTGGCAGCGCCTTAATGAATTTCTAGGCCCATGAGTGTTAAAAAATCAAGCCTGAAGGCTTTGTGTCTTAATGCGAGGAGCATTCGTAATAAGGTGGATGAATTAGCTGCGCAAATAGATGTAAATGGATATGATATAATTGTGATTACGGAGACATGGCTCCAGGGTGACTAAGACTGGGAATTCATCATCCAGGGGTGTTCAATATTCAGGAAGGACAGGATGGTTTCCTGGACCAATATGTCGAGGAACCAACTAGAGATCAGGTTCTGATGAAGGGTTTCGACCTGAAACGTTGACTCTATTTCTCTCTCCACGGATGTTGCCTGGCCTGCTGAGTTTTCCAGTGTTTTCTGTTGTTGTTAGAGATCAGGCCATCTTAGACTGGGTATTATGTAATGAGAAAGGATTAATTATCAATCTTGTTGTGCGAGGCCCCTTGGGGAGGAGCGATCATAATATGATAGAATTCTTCATTAAAATGGAGAGTGAAGTAGTTGACTCGGAGACTAGGGTCCTGAATTTAAATAAAGGAAACTACGATGGTATCAGGCACGAGTTGGTTAGGATGGATTGGGGAACGTTACTTAAAGGGTTGACTGTGGATAGGCAATGGCAAACATTTAAAGATCGCATGGATGAACTACAGAATTTGTTCATCCCTGTTTGGCATAAAAATAAAACAAAAAAGGTGACTCAACCGTGGCTATCAAGGGAAATTAGGGATAGCATAAGATCCAAGGAGAGGACATATAATTTGGCCAGAAAAAGCAGCAAACTTGAGGATTGGGAGCAGTTTAGGATTCAGCAAAGGAGGACAAAGGGATTAATTAAGAGGGGGAAAATAGATTATGAGAGTAAGCTTGCAGGGAACATAAAAACTGACTGTAAAAGCTTCTATAGATATGTGAAGAGAAAAAGATTGGTGAAGTCAAGCGTAGGTCCCTTGCAGTCAGAATCAGGGGAATTTATAATGGGGAACAAAGAAATGGCAGACCAATTAAATACATACTTTGGTTCTGTCTTCACAAAGGAGGACACAAATAAACTCCCAGAGATGTCGGGGAACATAGGGTCTAATGAGAGGGAGGAATTGAATGAAATCAGTATTTATAGGGAAATGGTGTTAGGGAAATTGATGGGATTGAAGGCCGATAAATCCCCAGGGCCTGATAATCTACATCCTAGGGTACTTAAGGAAGTGGCCCTAGAAATAGTAGATGCATTGCTGGTCATCTTCCAAAATTCGATAGACTCTGGAACAGTTCCCATGGTTTGAAGGATAGCTAATGTAACCCCACTATTTAAAAAAGGTGGTAGAGAGAAAACGGGGAATTATAGACCGGGAAGCCTGACATCGGTAGTGGGGAAAATGCTGGAGTCCATTATAAAAGATGTAATAACAGAGCACTTGGAAAACAGTGACGGGATCGGACAAAGTCAACATGGATTTACAAAAGGTAAATCATGCTTGACTAATCTACTGGAATTTTTTAAGGCTGTAACTGGTAGAATAGATAAGGGAGTACCAGTGGATGTGGTGTATTTGGAGCTATAAGGTCCCGCATAAGAGATTAGCATGCAAAGTTAAAGCACATGGGATTGGGGGTAAGGTACTGTCTTGGATAGAGAGCTGGTTGGCAGACAGGAAGCAAAGAGTTGGAATAAACGGGTCTTTTTCCGAGTGGCAGGCAGTGACTAGTGGGGTACCGCAGGGATCGGTGCTAGGACCCCAGCTATTCACAATATATATAAATGATCTAGATGAGGGAACTAGCTGTAATATCTCCAAGTTTGCAGACAACACAAAGCTGGGTGGGCGTGTGTGCTGTGAGGAGGATGCCGAGAAACTGCAGTATGATTTGGACAGGTTGGGTGATTGGGCAGATGCATGGCAAATGCAGTATAATGTGGATAAATGTGAGGTTATCCACTTCGGTGGCAAAAGCAGGAAGACAGATTATTATCTGAACGGCAATAGTTTGGGAAAAGGGGAAGTGCAACGAAACCTGGGTATCCTTGTGCACCAGTCGCTGAAGGTAAGCATGCAGGTGCAGCAGGCGGTTAAGAAGGCAAATGGTATGTTGGCCTTCATAGCGAGAGGATTAGAGTACAGGAGCAAGGATGTCTTGCTGCAGTTGTACAGGGCCTTGGTGAGACCACACCTTGAGTATTGTGTGCAGTTTTGGTCACCTTATCTGAGGAAGGATGTTCTTGCCATGGAGGGAGTGCAGCGAAGATTCACCAGACTGATACCTGGGATGGCAGGAATGACGTATGAAGAGAGATTGGGTCGATTAGGCTTATATTCGCTAGAGTTTAGAAGAATGAGAGGGGATCTCATTGAAACTTATAAAATTCTAACAGGACTAGACAGACTAGATGCAGGAAGGATGTTCCCAATGGCGGGGGAGTCCAGAATCAGGTGTCACAGTCTAAGGATAAGGGGTAAGCCATTTAGGACAGAGATGAGGAGGAATTTCTTCACCCAGAGTGGTGAACCTGTAGAATTCTCTACCACACAAGGCAGTTGAGGCCAATTCATCAAATATATTCAAGAAGGAGTTAGATATATTTCTTAAGGCTAAAGGGATCAAGGGATATGGGGAGAAAGCAGGGACAGGGTACTGAATTTGGATGATCAGCCATGATCTCATTTAAATAGCGGAACAGGCTCGAGGGGCGGAATGACCTACTCCTACTCCTATCTTCTGTGTTCTTATGTACATGGGTCACTGCACAGTGGACGGTTTTCTTTTGAGGCCAAGGATACTTTTCAGGTCAAGCAGGGTTAGAGTGCAGGGGGATAATTAGACCAAGTCCGGAGAGGGGGCTGATGGGAAGAAAGGTGGAGACAGAGAGTGAGGGGACAAAGGGAGGTGGGATAGAGGCAGATAAGAGCAGGGGAGGGAAGAGGAGGATGAGGGAGAGCAGGAGATTGGGACAAAGGGATGGTGGAAAGGGGGAGAAGTGGGGGTGGGAAACAGGTGGAGACAGTCAAATGGGGGGCAGGGGGCTGTTGAATAATATATTGATCAGCGGAGAGGGAAGCTATGGGGTAATTTTCTCCGCAGGGGCTGGGGGACAAACCCAAGTTACTTTCTCCTTATCGGAGTGGAGTGGGGGGGGGGGGGGGGAGGGGAGGGGGCGGGGTGTAAGATTCTGCCAGGATAGTATCTGCTCTTGCTCAGTTTATGGATAATCTGTGGTGTTCAGGATTTTTTTCACGCACTCTGAATTTGAACCTTTCAATTCTCACTTCAACGGGAGGTCCATTTTCTGGCCTGCTGAAATCAAACTATATTGTTTTCTGGTTCCCTCTAATCCTCAAGCATTGGATGCTGCTTCTGAAGAACACAATCTTCTTTCCTCACCATCCCCCCCCCCCTTGCAATTGGCTGTCCTGTTCTCTCTAACTTTTCAGTGTCTCGCTTCTTTATTCCACCCATTTGCATTTGATGGGCTTGTCACATAACGTTATGTTGTGTCATGTTATGCTGACAGCATCACATACACGCGCATTGTCTTTGGAATGTTGCAACTGCGCACCATTTTTAATGTACAAGATATCTGTGTGTTCTGCTTTTGGAGCAGTTTCTAGTAATAAGGAATCACTTTACTTAAGAAAAGCTTTCTTCCTTCTTCCCTTGGGGAATAACTGCTCGCCAGTACCTTATCCAAATGACCGTTCTTCTTGCGTGAGCTTAGAAGTCAGTGCGTATGAGCAGGCTATTTGACTGTAGAAGGCACCACGGCTGAGCTCCTACCTATCCTCCTCCTGATATTCACACGTGCAGTTTCCAGTAGCGATCACGTGATAGTTGTCAGGAACAGGACACCTGACGTGTGGCTCAGTACCGCAGCAGGGAGGAGGCTGATGGTGAGTGTGGAGCTCGGCAAGGCTTCTTCGGCAGCGCCGCCAAAACCTTCGACATTCATCGCCTAGGAGGACAAAGGCAGCAGCTGCATGGGAACAGCATCACCTCCAAGTTCCTCTACCGAGTCGCACACCATCCCGACTTGGACATATATCGCTGATCCTTCATTGTCGCTGGGTCACAATCCTGAAACTCCCTACTGGACAGCACTGTGGGAGCACTTTCACCACACGGACTGCAGCGGTGCAAGACGAAGGCTCACCATCACCTTCTCGGGGGCAACTAGGGATGGGCAATAAATGCCGGCCTTGCCAGTGATGCCCACACCCCACAAAAAAAATGCTGGGAAGTGGAAAAAAGTTTTCCTTTCCTGCATCCTGGAATAAAATCATTAAGCAGCCCCTGCCCCCCACACCACATATCTAAGTAAGGTATCACTCACCATACAAGGCTTCCACCTCGCCCTCCAAGAGCATCTGAGATAAAGTGGGGAAACAGAATAATCGTGAGATGTAAAGAAAATGTGTGACCGTTCGAAATGCACAGCAGGTCAGTGAATATCTGAAAAGGACAGGTCGACTGGTTAAGGTTTCAGCTTCATTAGGTACGCAAAACTATCTAAATAGATATGCCTTTATTTGGTCTAATTTGTGCTTCTCTTTTTTTTCTCCCTGCACATGTTCAGTTTGGAGCACTGGATCAGCCGAGTATGGAGATCTTTGGCCAGGAGCAGCGGTTCACTGAGATTATAGTCGAGTATGAGCAGCAGTGCAGGGTTGGTATTGGTCAAAAATACATTACATTAGAAGTTTGGGCACGATGATTGGGTTCAGGAGGAGGGAACGGGACTGACTCCGGATCGCTGCCCAGTGATGACGCAGGAAAGTCAGGATCAGGCTTTGGTGCTACTCGAGCACAGTAGTGGAAGACTGCGTGTCTGTCGAGCTTGTACCCCAGCAAGTGTTGGGAGAAAACTGCAAGTGGGGGTGAAATCTGGTTTGATTTAATCTTTTCACACGTTTCTTATTATTTCTAACACTTCAATTTTGAAACTTGCTTACAAACTCCCTTGGACTAAATTTCTTTGATTTTCTTTTTAATTCAATTCTGCCTATTTTGATTTCCATAGTTGTCTTTTATTTTTAATTAACTGGCAGTTTTGAATATGATGGGCTGGATTGTGTATCTAGGTACAGGAGGGGAACAGGCCCTATGGTCTGTGCCGCCGTTCAATTAGAACTCGGCTGATTTGTATCTTAACTGCATTGGGTCCATATCCCTTAATACCCTTGCCTAACAAAAATCTTATTACAGGAAACTTTGGTTTATCCGGAGGTTATATGTCCGGAATACTCGATCTAACGGCAAAAATCAGGAGCCGTTTTCTATAAGTTTTTTTAGTTCTCGTTGCTTTTTTTTTCCCAGTCAGGCACTGCAAGGTCTGTAGCTATAGCAACAGCTTCAGCTAGAGACGCTTTCAGCTGCAGCCGACTGTTTTGAAGCTGACAGGGTTTGTTGATTCACACGGAGCTTTTCAGTTCCGTATGTTTCAACATTATGCTGGTATGTCCGGCACTTTTGATGGTACGGCACCAGCTCGGTCCCGTCAGTGCCGGATATCAGAAAGTTTCCTGTAATCTCCATTTTGAAATTTTTCAATTGACCGAACCGCAACAGCTTTTTGGGGGAGAGTTTTCCAGGTTTCTACTACCCTTTGTGTGAAGAAGTGCTTCCTGACATCACCCCTGAACGGCCTAGCTCTAATTTTAAGGTTATGCCCCCTTGTTCTGGACTCTTCCACCAGAGGAAATAGTTTCTCTCTATCTACCCTATCAACTCCTTTAACCACCTTAAACACCAAAGGACATCTGGTGGACCACATTCTAATTTTATAGCAATAAGTACCTGAAGACAGGAGATGAATGGTGAGAATGTGGAACTCGCTACCACATGGAGTGGTTGAGGCGACTAGCATTTAAGGAGAACAACAACAACTTGTATTTATATAGTGCCTTTAACGTAGTAAAACATTCCATGACGCTTCACAGGAGCAATGTCAAATAAGGAGATATTGGGACAGGCGACCAAAAGCTTGGTCAGAGGTAGGTTTTAAGGAGCATCTTAAAGGAGGCGAAGAGGTTTAGGGAGGGAATTCCGGAGCCTAGTGCCCAGGCAGCTGAAGGCACGGCCACCAATGGTGGAGCAATTAAAATCGGGGATGCTCAAGAGGCCCGAATTGGAGGAGGGCAAAGACCTCGGAGGGTTGTAGAGCTGGAGGAGGTTACAGAGATCGGGAGGGGCGAGGCCATGGAGGGATTTGAAAATGAGGATGAAAATTTTTAATTCGTGGCGTTGCCGGATCAGGAGCCAATGTAGCTCGGCGAGCACAGGGGTGATGGGTAAACGGGACATGGTGCGAGTTAGGATATGCGCAGCAGCGTTTTGGATGAGTTCAAGTTTATGGAGGGTGAAAGATGGGCAGCCGGCCAGGAGAGCATTGGAATAGTTGAGTCTAGAGGTACCAAAGGCATAGATGAGGGTTTCAGCAGCAGATGAGCTGAGGCAGGGGCGGAGACGGGCAATGTTACGGAGGTGGAAGTAGGTGGTCTTGGTGATGGAGTGTTTATGTGGTCAGAAGCTCATCTCTGGTCAATTAGGACGTCTAAGTTGCGAAAGGTCTGGTTCAGCCTCAGAGTCCAACGGAGAGCGATGGAGTCGGTGGTCAGGGAACAGAGTTTGTGGAGGGAACTGAAAACAATGGCTTCGGTCTTCCCAATATTTAGTTGGAGGAAATTTCTGCTCAACTAGAACTGAGATGTGGGACAAGCAAAGTGACAAATCAGAGACAGTGGAGGGGTCGAGAGAAGTGGTGGTGAGGTAGAGCTGGGTGTCATCAGTGTACATGTGGAACCTGACGTGTTTTCGGAAAATGTCGCTGAGGGGCAGCATGTAGATGAGAAATAGGAGGGGGCCAAGGATAGATCCTTGGGGGACTCCAGCGGTAATGATGCGGGAGCGGGAAGAGAAGCCATTGCAGGAGATTCTCTGGCTACGGCTGGATAGATAAGAATGGAACCAGGCGAGGGCAGTCCCACCCAGCTGGACAACAGAGGAGAGGTGTTGGCGGAGGATGGTGTGGTCACCTTTTCGAAGGCTGCAGACAGGTCATGAAGTATGAGGAGGGATACAGTCCACGGTTACAGTCACATAGGATGTCTTTTGTGACTGATGATGGCCGTATCAGTGCTGTGGAAGGGGTAGAAACCTGATTGGAGGGGTTCAAACATGGAATTGCGAGAAGGATGAGCATGGATTTAGGAGGCGACAACACATTCAAGGATTTTGGAAAGGAAAGGGAATTTGGGAATGGGGCAGTAATTTGCAAGGACAGAGGGGTCAAGGTGGGTTTTTTGAGGAGGGGGTTGATGATGGCAGATTTGAAGGTGGGGGGGACAGTACCTGAGCAGAAAGAAACATTAATAATATCAAATAACTTGGGGGGCAGGAAGGGAAGTTGGGTGGTCAGCAGTTTGGTGGGAATAGGGTCGAGGGAGCAGAAGGTGGGTCTTGTGGACAGGATGAGCTCAGAGAGGGCATGAGGGAAGATAGGAGAGAAACTGGAGAAAGATGTGAGTTCAGGGCTGCGGCAGGCGGAACCTTGGGCGAAGCTTGGCCCGGTGGGCTTGGAGAAAGGACGGAAGCAGCAGAGGCAGCTGAACAGATGGTCTCGATCTTAGTGACAAAGAAGTTCATGAGCTTTTCACAGTGGTTGAGGGCTAGCTAAATACATGAGGGAAAAAGGAATAGAAGGATATGGCGATAGGGTGAGATGAAGTAAGGTGGGAGGAGGCTCATGTGGAGCATAAACCCCGGCACAGACCTGTTGGGCTGAATGGCATGTTTCTGTGCTGTAAAATTCTATGTAATGTCTTTGGATGGGTAAAAATCGCATAACTGGAAAACAATTCTTGCTCATTTCTGGGGCACTTGGAGTTGGACATTTGAAAGATTAATTTAAATATACACAAGTATGATGCAAGTCTAATAGTAATTTGAAATTTCAACGTGTCTAGCTGTCCAGTTTTGTCTTTTTTTTTTCTTTTAAGAACCTGTGCTTTTAACCTCCGTTTTCCAGCTCTGTAATAAGGGCACTGGCCAAATATCTGGCAACACAGTATTAGAAAATGAATGCACCGCGGTACTGGCTGCTGGTAGAATGTTGACTGGAATTGGAAGCGTTCATGTCTGTCAGTGGCTGTGGTGACCTCTTGTTTGGGGGAAGTGAAATTTCACAAGGAGGGCCCTGGTTACTAATTTTGACAATGTTGATGTTGGTGAGGCCCAGCTAGAAAGTGGCTGTTCCTGGTGTTTGATTTGTCAACACATTTTATATTTTTTAAAAAGCCATAGAAAACCATTCAACCTGTACCGGATGTTTTTAAAAAATTTGTAACCGTTAATAATTCTGCTTAAAAGCTCTGGGAACACAGTGGGTCGATCCGGCAGCCAAGTGAGCAGAAAGGTCAAGCGGCAATGCTGTTGTCAGTGGGGATAAAAGTTCCTTAGTGTTGACATTCACTCTTCAATCACTCTTACTTCCTGTCTGGACAGGGAAAGGATTCAGTTGTACTTTGTACTAACTCCACAACAAAAGTGGTGTCTTTATATAAGTGGGCAAAACCTGTACTTACTTTGTCCACTCTCTCTCTTTATTCTAATGCCTTCCTTTTGGAATTACTAGCGGGTGAAGGTGAGCATTCGTCAAATCAATATTTTTTTCTTTTAAGTGATTCAGGTTTTATCGGCATTTTTAAACGTACAAATCTATTTGAACTTTCAAAGTATACTCTTGAGCTTATTTTATATGTGGTTCCAGTCTTCCCATTTCCAGCAACTCTCGCAAAAAAAATTAGGTGGTGAGGCGAGAGAGGAGCTTGTCAAACCCATGCCAGTTTGAGGTGATCTTCTTTACTCTATCTCACTCGTGCCTTGCACCTGAACACGGGGTAAACTCGCCAAACCTCCTTCCTTTTCAACTTGACGCGTCAACAATATGCTTCAGTTGGCCTTCATCCGTTTTTAAAATTTCATGATGGTCAGCTTTAGCACATGTTAATTTCATGCCTCAAAGGAGCCAACTTTTCTTGCCAACATGTACTTCAGAAACAAGCGATGTGTCAGTTGATCGTAGTCACTTTCAGTTGTCGGGGAGAGGACAGAGAGAGAAGGTAGAATATCAAATGTCTTGTAGCTTTATTAATACTAGTGTTAGCTGTGGATCTACAGGGTACTCACTGGTTTTGTTTGAATACCACTTGAAACAGTCTCAGATTTTAATGTTTGATTAGTCAGAATTGGCATTGATGGGCCTTGAGTCTGTCCAGTTAACTGTTAGGGGATGTGCTTGTGCACACTTCCTGTGCCTTCTCTTTGTTTTAATCCTTATTATATTTGCATACTGGATGTTGAAGCTCAGAACATTTTATAGCACTAGTCTGAATTTGAGCACCGATTACTGTCCAGCGAGAAAAATAACCATTAATATGTTCTTGAAACTGCTGATGCAGCCATTAACTAGACCAATCTTCTCTTCCCCCCACTCCCACTACCTTGCTGCAGTGTATAATCACTGAGCATCTCCTCCCCAATCCCCCAACTGTCCATCAGACCCTTCCTGTGCTCTCAACCCCTTCTGACCCAATTCCTCCTCATACAATTACTCCTCCTTGGTTCAATACTCACTGACACCATCCATACTTCCCTCTCTTTAAGACTGGTCTCATCTAAAAATTAAGAAAAAACATTATCCCTTTGTCCTTTCTAACTACTCTCCTACCTCCAACCTCCCCCTCTCTAAAGTACTGCAATGTGCAGTTGCAACCCAGTTAGAGTACTGTGCACAGTTCTGGTCTCCACATTACAAAAAGGATATAGAAGCACTGGAGAAGGTGCTAAAAAGATTTACAAGGATGATACCAGAACTGAGAGGGTACGACCATCAGGAAAGACTGAACAGACTGGGTCTCTTTTCGCTAGAAAAGGGAAGACTGAGAAGTGACCTGATAGCGGTCTTTAAAATTATGACTGGGTTCGAAGGGGTAGATGCAGAGAGGACGTTTTCAGTTGTGGGGAGTCCAATACCAGGGGTCCTAAATATAGGATAGTTACTAATAAATCCAGTAAGAAATTCAGGAGAAACTCCTTTACCCAGAGAGTGGTGAGAATGTGGAACTCGCTACCACGGAGTGGTTGAGGCGAATAGTATAGATGCATTTAAGGGGAAGCTGGATAAGTACATGAGGGAGAAAGGAATAAAAGGATATGCTGATAGGGTGAGATGAAGAAGTAAGATGGGAGGAGCATAAACACCGGCACAGACCTGTTGTGACGAATGGCCTGTTCCCGTGCTGTAAAATTGTATGTAATCACTTCCTCTTTGAGTCCCTTCAATCTTTCAATCTGCTTTTCACCCTGCCCAAACATCAGAACTACAAAGGTTAAAAATCACAAACAGCGATCACGGTTTGCTATCCCTCCTTCTCTTCCTTCACCTTTCTGCAGTGTTTGACACAGTTGACTGCTCCATACTCTTCCATCATCTCTGTTCTGTGGTCCACCTCTATGGCACTGCCTTATCTTGGTTGTACTCCTACCTGTCTCAGTGTAGCCAGCACATTTCCTGCAATGACCTTCCCTTCCAACCCCTGCACAGTAACTTCAGCTGTGCCCAGGGCTCCGCCCTTGGTCCCCCTTCTTTTCTTCCACACGCTGCCCCTTGGCAACATCATCCATAACCATTGACTATTCCAACACTCTCCTGGCTGGCTTCTTGTCGGCTGGTCTCCATAACTTGAGCTCATCCAAAATCCTGCTGCCCGTATCCGAACCAAGTCATATTCACCAATCAACCCCATGCTCACTGACCGATATTGGCTCCTGGTCCAGTAACCGCTTGATTTTAAAATTCTCATCCTCGTGTTCAAATCCCTCTATGGCCTCGCCCCTCCCTATCTCTGTAACCTCCTCCAGCTCTACACCCCTCCGAGAACTCTATGTCCCTCCAACTCTGGCCTGTGCATCTTCCACTTCGCCCCACCATTGGTGGCCGTGCCTTCAGCTGTCTGGGCCCTATGCTCTGGAATTCCCTCCCTAAACCTCTCCGCCTCTCCTCTTTTAAGCTGCTGCTTAAAACCTACTACTTTCACCTGTCCAAATGTTTCCTTATTTGGCTCTGTGTCAATTTTTGTCTGATTGCGCTCCTGTGAAGCACCTTTGGATGTTTTACTACGTTGAAGGCGCTGTATAAATGCAAGTTGTTATTGTTGTATTTAATCTCCAATGCTCTCCTTGCCAATCCTTTGAGTTCTTCCTTTCACAAATGGCAACTCATTCAAAACTTCACCACCTGCTTACGCTAATCCTGCTACCCCATCATCCCTGTGCTCATCAACTTTCATTGGCTCCCAGTCTCTCAACATTCTGATTTCAAAATCCTTGTTTCTGGGTTCTCCTCACCCTAACTCTAATTTCCTTCAGCCCTATGATCCAGCACATGCCTATTGCTCTTCCAACTCTGGCCTCCTTTGCAATAACCCCCTCCCTCGGTTCCACCTGGAGTCACAGAGCCCCTGGCTGTCTCAGCCCCACACTCTGAGATGCACCACCCGAAACCTCTTGCCTTACTATCTCTTTCCTCTTCTTCAAACGTCTAAGGAATATAGTAACAGGAGTAGACCATTCAGCCCTTTGAGCCTGCTCTGCCATTCAGTTACATCATGGCTGTTCTGTATCTCAACTCCAGTTATCTGCCTTAGCTCTTTATCCCTTGATACCCTTACCCAACAAAAATCTATCCTTCTCAGTCTAGAATGCTCCAATTGACCCCCAGCATCCACAGCCTTTTGGATGAGAGTGTTCCAGATTTCTACTACCTTTTGTGTGGAAAGTGTTTCCTCAGGTGTGAAGCCCAAAACTGAACAAAGTACTCCAGATGGGGTCTGACCAAACCTCTAAACAACTGAAGCATCGCTTCCTCCCCTTTGTATTCCAGGACCCCTTGAGATAAAGACCAACATTCTATTAGCCTTTTTGATTATTTTTTGTACCGGTCTACAAGCTTTATTTGATTTGCGATCTTAGACTCCCAAATTTCTTTGCTCTTCTACAGTCCCTAGTTTCTCACCTTTCTTGGGTCCAGAGTGGTTGACCTCACACTTGCCCACATTAAACTCCATCTGCCACAGGCTTCCTAATCTCTCTGTCCCTTTGCAACTTCCTGTTCCCATCTACACCACATTCTGTCTGCCCCCTTAACCTGCCCCATTGATCTTGATTTCAATCATCAATCCAGCCAGTCTCTGACCACTGTTTGTATCTGCCTCCTTGAAGCACTTTGGGGTGTTGCCTTGCTTCAAAGATGCTTTATGAGTGCAAGTTGTTGCTGTTATATTCAAAGTATTGCAGAAGAGCAGACGACAAGGTAAATAATCAACCCTTTTTACCATTCGGCTTTGGAGTGAGATAGTATGGAACCTACCATACCCAACTGATAGCTCATACTGATGGCAAATGCCACACTGACAGACCATAATACTTGGGTTGCAGATTCCTAAACAAGTTTATCAAGATAGCCAGATTAAAATGAACAGATTTCGGTTGGATTGTAACAGTTGACCAAACTTGATCTCTATTGGAACAATACAAGTCCTGGAGCCATAGTATATGTTACAACTTGGGGAACAGTTCACAGAACGTTCTATCAGCTCCTGACACTGATGGCGGCCAAGTGAGGTGAAGAGAGCTTGAACGGGTCTAGACTGCTAGACTTGGGGAAATACTTCGCTTCCCTTTGCAGTTCAGGCTGCACCAAAGGGAAGATTAGAAAAATGTACGATTGGTCACAACTGTCAGATCAAATTAAGTCACAAATGCACAAAAATCGTCCAACAGGTTTCTTGACTCCATTTTTTATACCAATGGATCAACATCATGGTGGGCGATCCTAGTAGAATGGACAATGCCTGTGGTCTGAAGTTCTATTGAGCAGTCCGCAAAACCAGAAATAACGTAACGCTGGTGAGGCCTTGGAGAGGGTAGAGGACATTTACGAGAATTATACCAGGGATGAGGGACTTCAGTTCTGTGGAGAGACTGGAGAAGCTGGGATTGTTCTCCTGAGAGCAGAGAAGGTTAAGGGGAGATTTAATAGAGGTGTTCAAAATTCTGAGAGGTTTTGATAGAGTAGATAGGGAAGACACTGTTTCCGCTGGCAGGCGGGCTAGTAACCAGAAGACACAGATTTAAGATAATTGGCAAAAGAACCAGAGGGGAGATGAGTAGAACTTTTTACACAATGAGTTGTTATGATCTGGTATGCACTACCCGAAAGGGTGGTGGAAACAAATTCAATAGTAACCGTCAAAAATTAATTGGATATAGACTTAAAAAATTGCAGGGCTATGGGGAAAGAGCAGGGGAGTGGGACAAATTGTATAGCTCTTTCAAAGAGCCAGCACAGGCACGATGGGCCGAATGGCCTCCCTCTGAGCTGTATGATTCTATGATTCTATTTGATGGTGGAAGTGGCAGCAGATTGCAGCCAGCTACGTGGATTTGTCAGTCCTCTCTCCCCATCTCCCCCGCACTTTGTAATCAAACTTGGATGACCCAACTTTGTGCACCATTGGCTATAGAGACATTGGGATATGGTTTCTTCATGGGCGCTGGCGTGAAACGGGCGACAGCAAATCGGTGGTCATGTTTTGTACTCTGCCCGATTTTCTTTCCCGTTGTAGTCGAGTGGCGTGGTGTAAAGCGGACTGCTGATTCGCCATCACCCGTTTTCTGCTACCGCCCAAGTCTCATTTATATCCCTCTGTCATAGATCAGAGTCACTCATGAAAGCTGCTGTGAGTCGAACTGAAGAATCTCATTCCCAAAGCACTCCTAGTTGTGTACCTAATCTAGGAAGTTGGTTAATTCTAATGATATTCCTTCCGAATGTGTAAAATGTTGCTAGAAAAATGAACAAACTGGCAGTGATGTCCTACAGCCAACCTCACAGATTACATATAAAAAGAATTTAGTGCTTGTGTAGGCCGTGGCTCAGTGGTAGCAAGGGTTCAAGTCCTACTCCAGAGACTTGAGCCCATAATCTAGGCTGACACTCCCACTGCAGTACTGAGGGAGTGCTGCACGGTTGGAGGGGCCATCTTTCAGATGAGAAGTTAAACCGAGGCCCCGTCTGCCCTCCCATGTGAATGTAAAAGATCCCATGACATTATTTCGAAGAGGAGTAGGGGTGTTTTTCCTGGTGTCCTGTGGAGAAGGACAGGGGATGGTGGGGGGTGGGAGGGGGAGTGGAGCTTGGAGGCGGGGGTTGGGGAGGAGGAGTGGAGCTCTGAGGCGGGGTGGGGGGAGTGGCGCTCGGAGGCAGTGGGGGGGCAGAGTGGAGCTCTGAGGCGTGGGGAAGGTCAGGAGCTTGGGGTGGGGAGGGGATTTAGAGCACGGAGAGAACAGTGGGGATGGGGGAAGAACGTGATCCAAGTCTAAAGTGGTGGGGGGGAATGAGAGCAAAAAGATGATCCAGATGGGAAGATGGATCACGTTCTCTCCCTCTATTAGACGTGAATCACGTTCTTCCAACTGGATGAATTAGTGAATCCCTTCCCACACATGGGGCAGGTGAACGGTCTCTCCCCAGTGGGAACTCACTGGTGTGTCAGAAGGTTGGATTACACACACGGACCCCACACACACGGAGCCCGCACACGGTCCCTTCATTCAGAATTAAAGAATTTTTATCACTTCCAGAAGGAAAAAAACATAAAACTTCAAAGAATTAACTAACCCACTAATTAGAGTATAAATCTTTTATTTTACCAGCCAAGGACAACTATAATTACAATTGCAGAATACTATTAACAGAGGATCTTCACAAAGCTAACTACTTCCACTTTCTGTAGTCGGGCAAGACTGGATCAAATTACACCTTGCAGGGTTGTCTACAACAGGCAGGATCAAATTACACATTCCAGACATACTGTTGGGTGCGTCTTGTCCTCCACGGGGACCAATCAGAAATCTGGTGTTGCAAATAGACACTGCCAAATATTGACACCACCATGTCGGCCAATGAGTTGGAGGCAGGGGTGGGACTTGACAGTCTCTGAACTCGTGACCAAAAAAACAGCAAACGGAGTCTTCCCGAGTACAGCAGAATTACTTCTCCAGCAAAATGCAGAGTGGAGGATAGTTACATAATACAAATTGTGCACATAAAATCAATCCCAGTCACCTAGAGCAGGCATGATTGACTGAACAATTACCTAATCATCTCCATTCTGGCCGGGTCTTGTGGTGTCACTACACCAGCCTTTTTTTTTTGTTATTTAAGATGCTTGTGTTAATTTCCACAGGAGTTGCGTGACCGGAATGACGAGCTACAATCTGAAATGGAGGTGCTCCGCTCACAACTGCGTGACGGGAAGCATCGGCGTGCGGGTAATAAGAAGGAGAAGAATTCCTTTAGTATAGGGGCTGACGGCAGGATCACCAGGTGCGAGTCTGATTCTGGTAAGTGACGGCAGGTCTAACATTACCTCTTTCCCCCCCCCCCCCCCAACCCCCCGGTTATCCAACAGGAAAACAATGTGCAAAAATATAACATTTTTTGTGTGTCACTGTTCAGGTTGAAAATGGATTTGGGAGATGAGTAGTCCAGGGTAGTGTCTGTATTATCTAATGTTACTCGAGGATAATTATTAGAAAGAGAAAGGAAAGGATGTAAAGAAAGAACTTGCATTTCTAAATCACCTTTCACAACCTCAGGATGTCCCTAAACACTTTACAGCCACTGTTTGAAGTGCAGTTACTGTTTAAATGTAGGGAAACATGGCAGCAAGCTCCCACAAACAGCAATGAGATAAATGACCCGACAATCTGCTTTTAGTGATGTTGGTTGAGGGATAAATTTTGGCCAGGACACCGGGGGAGAACTCTCCTGCTCTCCGAAAGAGTGCCGTAGGATTTTTCACATCTATCTGAGGGGGCAGATGGGGACTCAATTTAACGTCTCATCTGAAAGACGGCACCTCCGACACTGCAGCAGTCCCTCAGTACTGCACTGAAATATCGGCTCGATTATGTGTTCAAGTCTCTGGAGTGGAACTTGAACCCACAACCTCCTGACTCGAGACGAGGGTGCTACCCACTGAGCCGTGGCTATCACCGTATATGATGTAAAAGAATTTTATTGAAATGTTGCAAACATTAGGTGTGTTGTTTTTTTTAATTATTTTTTTGCAGGGGGATGAATTCTTTGCAAATACAACTTACAAGCCGCAAAATCATAGCTAGTGTTCCTCCGTGTTTGAAACAGAGCCTTGATGTGATTTTTCTTTTCCTCTTGTCCAAAATTTTCCCCCTCCTCTCCTGAAGGTGGCGACTCATGCTGGAGTAAGGTAACGTGAGTGCCAGCGGCCCTCTGGTACCTCGCCTCAAGTGGCCAGTCATTATGCGTGAGCCCAGGCAGTGAGTGTGGGCAGGCTATTTGACTGTAGAAGGGAGGCATTGCAGCTGAACGCTTATCCACCACACTGCTTTGCAGCCTGGGCCAATGATGAGATCAGAAACCTGGAGTGGATTATTCCCCCCTCTCTTCTCTAGCCTGCGAATCTCCAGGCCTTCATCCCTCCCCCACTCCGTCCAACCTCCTTTTTGTTCGTGACATGCGATTTGCCAATGCATGGCGCTATTAAAATGGTGTTGCCCTTGCCTCAGTGGTAAAACTCTCGCTTCTGAGCCAGAGGGTTCAAGTACCACTCCAGAGATTTGAGCACAAAATCTAGGCTGACACTCTAGTGGAGTGCTGCACTGTTGGAGGTGCCGTCTTTCAGATGAGGCATTAAACCAAGGCCCCGATTGCCTCCTCAGGTGGTCGTAAAAGATCCCCTGGCACGATTTCGAAGAAGAGTAGGGGAGTTTCCTACTTTACAATAGTGACTACGCTTCAAAAGTACTTCATTGGCTGTAAAGCGACTTTGGAATGTCATGAGGCCGTGAAAGGCGTTGTATAAATACACATCCTTTTTTCTTTCGTTCGCCCCGGTGCCCTGGCCAACATTTATTCCTCAACCGTCACTAAAACAGATTATCTGATCATTATCGTGTTCTTTGTGGGAGCTTGCTGTGCGCAAATTGGCTGCTGCGTTTCCTACATTACAACAGTGACTACACTCCAAAAGTACTTCATTGACTAAAGCACTTTGGGACATCCTGAGGTTGTGAAAGGCGCTATAGAAATGCAAGTCTTTTTTTCTTAAAGACTTGTACTCCTGTGCTGTGGGTATGGTCCCAGTGTCTAGCAATTGGCTCCCAACACTCAGCTCACGCATGCCTATTATTAGTTACATGGTTTTCCTATTCGGTTTATGCTCCACACGAGCCTCCTCCCACCCTACTTCATCTAACCCTATCGGCATAACCTTCGATTGATTTCTCCCTCATTTACTTATCTATCTTCCCCTTAAATGCATCTAAGCTATTCGTCTCAACTGCTCCCTGTGGGAGCAAGTTCCACATTCTCATCACTCTCTGAGTAAAGAAGTTTCTCCTGAATTCCCTATTGGATTTATTAGTGACTATCTTTTATTTACGGCCCCTAGTTTTGGACCCCCCTACAAGTGGAAATATCTCCTCTACGTTTACCCTTCACAATTTTAAAGGCCTCTATCGGGTCACCCCTCAGCCTTCTCTTTACTAGAGAAAAGAGCCCCAGCCTGTTCAATTTTCCCTATTAGTTGTAACCTCTCAGGTCTGATATGATTCTTGTAAATCCCTTTTTCAACTTATCCAGTGCCTCCTCTATATCCTTTTTGTAATATGGAGACCTGTGCACAGTACTCGTAAGTGTGGCCTAACCAAGGTTCTATACAAGTTGAACATAAACTCTGCTTTTCAATTCTATTCCTCTAGAAATGAACCCCAGTGTTTTGTCAGCAAAATTTTGAATTATTATTTTTTGAACAGGTAAAGTTTCCCCAGAAGGTGAAGGTGCCAACGTGAGCATCGAAGCCGAGATGGCAATGGAAGACCTGAAAAGGCAGCACCTACAGGAAGTGCAAGACCTTAAGATAAAATTGGAAACAAAGGCAAGAGTCTTCTGTGTCATTTTACACCTTTTTTTATTTCTCCCCCTACCCAGTAGGGTTATTGCACACTACCTTTAGCCCAGAGGGCAGCCTCATGACCTACCCTTAAGTAGCTCCCAGTACAGAGCTAGTTCATGAATAAAATGAGAATGAGTTGACCATGTATCGTTATTTGCAGGTGCATGGTTTCATCAACAACTTGCATTTATATCACGCCTTTAACATAGTAAAAACCTCCCAAGGCGCTTCACAGGAATGTTATCAGACAAAATTTGACACCGAGCCACATAAGGAGATATTAGGACAGGCTGGGTCAATGAGATAGGTTTTAAGGAGCAGCGATGCCCACATCCCCTGAACGAATTTAAAAAAAATGCTTATTCAGTAAATTCCTAGGCGGCAAAATTTGGTTGCTTTGCGCCTCCCGTTAGCGCCCTAAGAGGGCACCCCGATCCCTGGTGGCCCAGTTGGGCCCCAGGTCGCGCTACGTAAAGCCCCTCCCCTTTAATAAGGGGAGGTAGGCCTGCAGCACCATGGCACGTAGCACCGTGATATTCCCTGGTAGCGCCCCAAGACGGAGGGGGAGCGCTTCCATTAGCGCCCCGCCTCCCTCTTGGGGTGCTACCATGAATTTTGGGTGCCAGGGTGCTCCCGGCGAAGTTAGCGCCCCAGAGGGGGCGCGACCGAATTTTTGCCCCCTAGAATCTTGCAGCGTGGAAGGAGGCCATTTGGCCCATCGTGCCTGTGCCGGCTCTGTGAAAGAGCAATCCAATTAATTACCGGTGTACCTCTTGCATCCCTTACAGAGAAATTAGTCTCACCTCCGTTGACTACCACCTTTTTATAACATTGTTGAATCTCAAACTGCCGTAGCGTAAGTCTGCACAATGTTTAACTTAGGGCTTGAAATGGCTGTCGATGTACATCTTGTGTGTCAGAGGTGAACACATTGCAGTGGTCAGCAATGTACGCTCTTGTGCTCACTTCCTGCCTAGTTTCTAGTTGCTCGGAGACTGCTGTGGGGGTGTTGAGGGTGTTGTGTGCTTCTGCACTTAAGCCATGTGTTATCTTTGTTGTGCTCATTGAGCGAGTGCAGCAAACGGCAACTTCCACACAGTGCATGTGTGACATACTCCTACTGACTACGTGAGATGGGTGTTACTGCTCTAATTGAGGAAGGAGCTGTGTGCAACACTTTTTGGCTTATAGAAAGTTCACCACAATGAGGATAGCTTTTGTTGCTTTAAGTGTTGACTTTGTCTCCGGGGTAACTCTCTTGCCTTGGAGATAGACGGTTGTGGGTTTACATAGAAACATAGAAGATAGGAGCAGGAGTAGGCCATTCGGCCACTCGAGCCTGCTTCGCCATTCAATGCAATCATGGCTGATCATCCAAATTTAGTACCCTGTCCCTGCTTTCTCCCCATATCCCTTGATCCCCTTAGCCTTAAGAAATATATCTAATTCCTTCTTGAATATATTTAATGAATTGGCCTCAACTGTCTTCTGTGGTAGAGAATTCCACAGGTTCACCACTCTCTGGGTGAAGAAATTCCTCCTCATCTCTGTCCTAAATGGCTTACCCCTTATCCTTAGACTGTGACCCCTGGTTCTGGACTCCCCCACCATCGCGAACAGCCTTCCTGCATCTAGTCTGTCTAGTCCTGTTAGAATTTTATAAGTTTCAATGAGATCCCCTCTCATTCTTCTAAACTCTAGCGAATATAAGCCTAATCGACCCAATCTCTCTTCATACGTCATTTCTGCCATCCCAGGTATCAGTCTGATGAATCTTCGCTGCACTCCCTCCATGGCAAGAACATCCTTCCTCAGATAAGGCGACCAAAACTGCACACAATACTCAAGGTGTGGTCTCACCAAGGCCCTGTACAACTGCAGCAAGACATCCTTGCTCCTGTACTCGAATCCTCTCGCTATGAAGGCCAGCATACCATTTGCCGCCTTAATCGCCTGCTGCACCTGCATGCTTACCTTTAGCGACTGGTTGCACTTCCCCTTTTCCCAAACTATTGCCGTTCAGATAATAATCTGCCTTCCTGTTTTTGCCACCAAAGTGGATAACCTCGCATTTATCCACATTATACTGCATCTGCCATGCATCTGCCCAATCGCCCAACCTGTCCAAATTGTACTGGAGATTCTCTGCATCCTCCTCACAGCACACATGCCCACCCAGCTTTGTGTCGTCTGCAAACTTGGAGATATTACATCTAGTTCCCTCGTCTAGATCATTAATATACATTGTGAATAGCTGGGGTCCTAGCACCGATCCCTGCGGTACCCCACTAGTCACTGCCTTCCACTCGGAAAAAGACCCGTTTATTCCAACTCTTTGCTTCCTGTCTGCCAACCAGTTTTCTATCCAAGTCAGTACCTTACCCCCAATCCCAAGTGCTTTAACTTTGCACGCTAGTCTCTTATGTGGGACCTTATCGAAAGCCTTCTGAAAGTCCAAATACACCACATCCACTGGTTCTCCCTTATCTATTCTACCAGTTACATCCTCAAAAAATTCCAGTAGATTAGTCAAGCATGATTTACCTTTTGTAAATCCATGTTGACTTTGTCCGATCCTGTCACTGTTTTCCAAGTGCTCTGCTATTACTTCTTATATAATGGACTCTAGCATTTTCCCCACTACCGATGTCAGGCTTACCAGTCTGTAATTCCCCGTTTTTTCTCTTCCACCTTTTTTAAATAGTGGGGTTACATTAGCTACCCTCCAATCCATGGGAACTGTTCCAGAGTCTATAGAATTTTGGAAGATGACCAGCAATACATCTACTATTTCTAGGGCCACTTCCTTAAGTACCCTAGGATGTAGATTATCAGGCCCTGGGGATTTATCGGCCTTCAATCCCATCAATTTCCCTAACACCATTTCCCTACAAATACTGATTTCATTCAGTTCCTCCCTCTCATTAGACCCTATGTTCTCCGACATCTCTGGGAGTTTATTTGTGTCCAACTTTGTGAAGACAGAACCAAAGTATGTATTTAATTGGTCTGCCATGTCTTTGTTCCCCATTATAAATTCCCCTGATTCTGACTGCAAGGGACCTATGCTTGACTTTACCAATCTTTTTCTCTTCACATATCTATAAAAGTTTTTACAGTCAGTTTTTATGTTCCCTGAAAGCTTACTCTCATGCTCTATTTTCCCCTCTTAATTAATCCCTTTGTCCTCCTTTGCTGAATCCTAAACTGCTTCCAATCCTCAGGTTTGCTGCTTTTTCTGGCCAATTTATATGTCCTCTCCTTGGATCTTATGCTATCCTTAATTTCCCTTGTTAGCCAATGTTGAGTCACCTTTTTTGTTTTATTTTTATGCCAAACAGGGATGAACAAATTCAGTAGTTCATCCATGCGATCTTTAAATGTTTGCCATTGCCTATTCTCCGTCAACCCTTTAAGTAACATTCCCCAATCCATCCTAGCCAACTTGCGCCTCATACTATCGTAGTTTCCTTTATTTAAATTCAGTACCCAAGTCTCTGAATCAACCACTTCACTCTCCATCTTAATGAAGAATTCTATCATATTGTGATCGCTCCTCCCCAAGGGGCCTCGCACAACAAGATTGCTAATTAATCCTTTCTCATTACGTAATACCCAGTCTAAGATGGCCTGATCTCTAGTTGGTTCCTCGACATATTGGTCCAGGAAACCATCCCATATACACTCTAGGAATTCCTCTTCCACAGTATTGTTACTAATTTGGTTAGACCAATCTATATGTAGATTAAAGTCACCCATGGAAACTGCTGTGCCCTTATTGCACGCATCTCTAATTTCCCATTTAATGCCATCCCCAACTTAAGCATTACTGTTTGGGGGTCTGTATACAACTCCCACTAATGTTTTCTGCCCCATGGTATTTCTCAGCTCTACCCATACAGATTCCACATCATCAGAGCTAATATCTTTCCTTACTATTGTGTTAATCTCCTCTTTAACCAGCAATGCTACCCCACCGCCTTTTCCTTTTTGCCTGTCCTTCCTTAATATTGAATACCCCTGGATGTTGAATTCCCAGCCTTGGTCACCCTGGAGCCATTTCTCCGTAATCCCAATTATATCCTCTCCGTTTACATCTATTTGCGCAGCTAATTCATCCACCTTATTACAAATGCTCCTCGCATTAAGACACAAAGCCTTCAGGCTTGTTTTTTTTAACACTCCTAGACCTTTTAGAATTATTGTTTACTGCGGCCATGTTTGATTTACACCCTTGATTTCTCTGACTTCCACTTTGGCTTTTCTCCTTGTCTTTTGCTTGTATCCTTGCTTCCCTTTCCTCTGTCTCCCTGCACAGGTTCCCAACCCCCTGCCATTTTAGTTTAAACCCTCCCCAACAGCACTAGCAAACATTCCCCCTAGGACATCGATCCCAGTCCTGCCCAGGTGCAAACCGTCCAGTTTGTACTGGTCCCACCTCCCCCAGAACCGATTCCAATGTCCCAGGAATTTGAATCCCTCCCCCTTGCACCATTCTTCTAGCCACGTATTCATCTGAAATATCCTTCTATTTCTACTCTGACTAGCATGTGGCACTGGTAGCAATCCTGAGATTACTATCTTTGAGGTCCTATTTTTTAATTTACCTCCTAACTCCCTATATTCAGCTTTTAGGCCCTCATCCCATTTTTTACCTATATCGTTGGTGCCTATATGCACCACAACAACTGGCTGTTCACCCTCCCCCTCCAGAATGCCCTGCAGCCGCTCCGAGACATCCTTGACCCTTGCACCAGGGAGGCAACATACCATCCTGGAGTCTCGTTTGCGGCCGCAGAAATGCCTATCTATTCCCCTTACAATAGAATCCCCTATCACTATAGCTCTCCTGCTCTTTTTCCTCCCGTCCCGTGCAGCAGAAACACTCATGGAGCCAGGAAGTTGGTTGCTGCTGCCTTCCCCCGATAAGCCATCCTCCCCAACAATATCCAAAGCAGTATATCTGTTTGAGATGGGGATGGCCACAGGGGACCCCTGCACTACCTGCCTGCGCCTACTACTCTGCCTGGTGGCCACCCACTCCCTTCCTGCCTGTGCTGCCTTTACCTGCGGTGTGACCAACTGATTAAACGTGATATCCACGACGTCCTCAGCATTGCGAATGCTCCAGTATGTATCCATTCACAGCTCCAGTGCCGCAATGCGGTCTACCAGTAGCTGCAGCTGGATACACTGCACACAGGAAGTGTCCCTGATTTCCCACATAGTGCACGACGAGCATGCCACGGGGCCGAGCTTTGCTGCCATGACTTATCCTTTAATTAATTTTAATTAAATCAATACCACCAATTATAAGAACATATAAGAACATAAGAAATAGGAGCAGGAGTAGGCCAATCGGCCCCTCGAGCCTGCTCCGCCTTTCAATAAGATCATGGCTGATCTGATCCTAACTGCCAATCCACTATCACAGAACCATCTCCTGAATCTAACAGAATTAGACACACGAAATAGGAGCAGGATCAGGCTACACGGCCCCTGGGCCCGCTCCGCTACCCACAGGGCCATGACCGATCCGAACCTAGACTCATGTCCAAATTCCTGCCCGCTCCCCGTAACCCTTAATTCCCTTTACTTCTAGGAAACTGTCTATTTCTGTTTTAAATTTATGTAATGATGTAGCTTCTACAGCTTTTTGGGGCAGCATATTCCATGGACCTACCACCCTCTGAGTGAAGTAGTTCCTCCTCATCTCAGTTTTGAAAGAGCAGCCCCTTATTCTAAGACTATGCCCCCTAGTTCTAGTTTCACCCATCATCGGGAACATCTTCCCCACATCCACCCGATCCAACCCCTTCACAATCTTATATGTTTCAATAAGATCGCCTCTCATTCTTCTGAACTCCAATGAGTAGAGTCCCAATCTACTCAACCTCTCCTCATATGTCCATCCCCTCATCCCCGGGATTAACCGAGTGAACCTTCTTTGTACTGACTCGATAGCAAGTATGTCCTTTCTTAAGTATGGACACCAAAACTGTACGCAGTAGTCCAGGTGCGGTCTCACCAATACCTTGTACAACTGAAGCAATACCTCCCTATTTTTATATTCTATCCCCCTAGCAATGAAAGCCAACATTCCATTGGCCTTCTTAATCACTTGCTGCACCTGCATACTAACCTTTTGAGTTTTGTGCACCAGGACCCCCAGATCCCTTTGTACTTCAGTACTTTCCAGTTTCTTGCCATTAAGATAATAACTTGCTCTACGATTTTTCCTGCCAAAGTGCATAACCTCACACTTTCCAGTATTGTATTCCATCTGCCAAATCTCTGCCCACTTACTTAGCCTGTCTATGTTCCCTTGCAGGTTTTTTATGTCCTCCTCACTCACTACTTTCCCTCCCATCTTAGTATCATCTGCAAACTTTGATATGTTACACTCGGTCCCCTCCTCCAAATCGTTAATATAGATTGTAAAGAGTTGGGGACCCAGCATTGACCCCTGCGGAACACCACTAGTTACTGATTGCCAGTCTGAGAATGAACCATTTATCCCAACTCTCTGCCTTCTGTTAGATAGCCAATCCTCTATCCATGCCAGAATATTACCCCCAATCCCGTGATTTTTTATCTTAATCAATAATCTTTTGTGTGGCACCTTGTCAAATGCCTTTTGGAAATCTAAATACACTACGTTCACTGGTTCCCCTTTATCCACCCTATATGTTACTTCCTCAAAGAACTCCAGCAAATTTGTCAAACATGACTTCCCCTTCATAAAACCATGCTGACTTTGTCCTATTAAATTATGATTATCCAAATGTCCTGTTACTGTCTCCTTAATAATGGACTCCAATATTTTACCTACCACAGATGTTAGGCTAACCGGTCTATAGTTTCCAGCCTTCTGTCTACTGCCCTTTTTAAATAAGGGTGTTACATTAGCAGTTTTCCAGTCTGCCGGGACTTTTGCCGAGTCCAGGGAGTTTGGGAAAATTATTACCAATGCATCCACAATCCCTACCGCCACTTCCCTCAAGACCCTAGGATGTAAGCCATCAGGTCCAGGTGATTTATCCGCCTTGAGTCCCATTATTTTACCGAGTACCACTTCCTTAGTGATTTTGATCGTGTTTAGCTCCTCCCCCCCTTTAGCCCCCTGTTTGTCCAGTGTTGGGATATTCTTAGTGTCTTCTACTGTAAAGACTGATATAAAATATTCATTCAGTGTTTTTGCCATCTCCATATTTCCCACCATTAATTTCCCGGTCTCATCCTCTAAGGGACCAACATTTACTTTAGCCACCCTTTTTCTTTTTATATAACTATAAAAACTCTTACTATCTGTTTTTATATTTTTTGCTAATTTACTTTCATAATCTATCTTCCCTTTCTTAATCAATCTTTTTGTTATTTTTTGCTGTCTTTTAAAGTTTTCCCAATCCTCTCTCCTCCCACTAGATTTGGCTACCTTATATGCCCTTGTTTTTAGTCGAATACTATCCTTAATTTCTTTACTTAGCCACGGATGGCTGTCTTTTCTTTTACACCCTTTTCTTCTCAGTGGAATATATATTTTTTGGAAGTTGTAAAATAACTCCTTAAATGTACACCACTGATCATGTATCGTCTTACCCTTTAATCTATTTTCCCAATCCACTCTACTCAATTCCGCTCTCATACCTTCATAGTCTCCTTTATTCAAGCTTAGCACGCTTGTTTGAGATCCAACCTTCTCACCCTCTAATTTAATATGGAATTCAACCATGTTATGGTCACTCATTCCAAGGGGATCCTTTACTAGGACATTTTTAATTAATCCTGTCTCATTACACAGGACCAGATCTAAGGTTGCTTGCCCCCTGGTCGGTTCAGTTACATATTGCTCAAGAAACCCATCCCTAATACACTCAATGAACTCATCCTCATGGCAGCCCTGCCCAATTTGATTTGTCCAATTAATATGATAGTTAAAATCCCCCATAATTATAGATGTTCCCTTATTACAAGCCTCAACTATTTCCTGATTGATACTCCGTCCAACAGAGTTGTCACTGTTCGGAGGCCTATAGACTATGCCCACTAGTGTTTTTTTCCCCTTACTATTCCTTACCTCCCACCCAAACTGTTTCATTATCCTGATCTTTTGACCCAATATCGTTTCTCTGTATTACAGTGATTCCTTCCTTTATTAACATAGCCACCCCACCTCCCCTTCCTTCCTGCCTGTCCTTCCTGATCGTTAAATAACCTGGTATGTTTAATTCCCAGGCATTGTCACCCTGCAGCCATGTTTCTGTAATGGCCACAAGATCATACCCATATGTAGTTATTTGTGCCATTAACTCGTCTATTTTGTTACGAATGCTACGTGCATTCAGATAGAGAACTTTCAACGATGTTTTGTGACACTTAGTTCCTGCTTTTGCCCTTTTTATTACTTTACCTTTTACTCCATACCTTCTGCCCCTTCCTGACACGCTCTGGTTTTTAATTTCCCCACTGCTACCTAAATCTATGACCTTCTCTGTTGTCATTTTTATTATTTGCTCTCTAGGAACCTCCCCCCCACTAGTTAGTTTAAAGCCCTCTCTACAGCCCTAGTTATATGATCCGCCAGGACTCTAGTCCCAGCACTGGCCAAGTGAAGCCCGTCCCAACGGAACAGCTCCCTCCTGCCTCAGTACTGGTGCCCGTGTCCCAGGAAGCAAAACCCATTTCTCCCATACCAGTCTTTAAATGATATACTCAAGGGCCCTTGTTTCCTAGCACTCCCCGCTACACAACAGAGACCTTTAGAAAGTATAACCACAAAATTTAGACCTTGTAAACTTTATAAACTATGAACCTTAATTGTCAAACTATAGAGTAGTATAAATACTCACCTGGTCGTACTCACCCAATCAGCTGCTTCCTCCTGCCCGCATCACGTTTTGAATCATGACGTGGCTCTGGAATGCCACCGCCGGTCTGCGAGATCGGTAAGCCTCTGTGAAAAAGCCCGCAAAAGTGAGTTTAAATACTCACTGAAACTCCGCTCTCACCGCTCCCGACACTGGTCTGTGTAAAAAAAAAAAAAAGCCCGCGAAAGTGAGAGTAAATACTCACTGAAACTCCGCTCTCACCGCTCCTGACACCAGCCTGTGTAAAAAAAGCCCGCGAAAGTGAGTTTAAATACTCACTGAAACTGCGCCCTCACCGCTCCCGACACTGGCCTGTGAAAAAAAGCCTGCAAAAGTGAGTTTAAATACTCACTGAAACCGCTCCTGACACTGGCCTCTTAAAAAAAAAAGCCCGCGAAAGTGAGTTTAAATACTTACTGAAACTCCGCTCTCACCGCTCCCAACACTGGCCTCTGTCAAAAATAAAAGCCCGCAAAAGTGAGTTTAAATACTCACTGAAACTCCGCTCTCACCGCTCCTGACACTGGCCTGTTTAAACCTCACCCCAGAGACTTGAGTACATTATCTAGTATGACACTTTATGACAGCACTGTCGAAGGTGATGTCTTTCGCATGATACGTTAAACCGAGGCCCCGTCTGCCCTTTCAGCAATGCTCCCTTTAATTTTTTTAATCTGCCTTGTTTCACTACATTATAATAGTGACTCCAATTTAAAAATACTTCCTTGGCTGTAAAATGCTTTTGGACATCCTGAGGTTGTGAAAGGCGCTATATAAATGCACGTTCTTTTTTTCTATTCTCAGTGCTTCGGGACAGGGTGCCCTTCACTTATAGAGAACTGCCGTTCTGTTCCTTGTGTCCTAGGTGAGTGCCCCAAGCACACGATCTTTAAAGTGACTCGTGAGCTGCGGGCACCTGTATTTTCCAGCGATATTGCCGAATAAATCCCCACGTTCATTTTCCGCTGTACAAATCCCGGTGTTTAAATGTTTCCTCAATTCAGTCCTTGCTAATGCATCTGCCCACTCTGCACGTGCTACAGTGCACAATTTACTCCTGCTGCTAAAACCAGCAATATCAAGAAAGAAAGACCTGTATTTATAAAGAACATTTCAAGACATCGGGACGTCCCAAAGTGCTTTACAGCCAATTAAGTACTTTTTGAAGTGTAGTCACTGTTAGAATGTAAGAAACACGGCAGCCAATTTGTGCACAGCAAGCTCCCACAAACAGCAATGTGATAAGGACCAGATAATCTGTTTTTAGTGATGTTTGAGGGATAAATATTGGCCAGGACACCGGGGAGAACTCCCCTGCTCTTCGATATGTTCCAGGGGATCTTTTATGTCCACCTGAGAGAGCAGAAAAGACCTTGGATTTCACACATGACTTACTCCCGTTACTGAAACCAGCAATAGCGAGGGTTAATGGGAAGCTTCCATAAAAACATTTTGTAACTCGGAGTTAGCGGACAAACTGCAATTTCTAGGCGTTAGTTACTTCAGTTTAATTCCGCCGCAGTGTTTAGCAAACTGCACTCGTTCTTCATGGTTTGAAGTGCAACACCCTTACTGCTTAAGTACAAGGTGGGATAACGTTGGTGTTATTTTGCAGGTAAATTATTATGAGAGGGAAATTGAACTGATGAAGAGGAGCTTTGAGAAAGAGAGGAAGTACGTAGAACAAAGCTTTAAGATTGAGATCAGCGAACTGGAGGATCAGCGGATGGACAGGGAGCAGGAGATTGAGAGACTTCAAGGTGCAGTAAACGAGTTCCGTGTTCAACAGCAAGGAGCAGAAGCCAGGCAGGAGGAGGCGATCACCGATCTGCTACAGAAACATGAAACGGCTGTGGCGAGCCTGCAAGATGAGCTGAGGAAAGAGCAGGCGGAGAGTTTAAAATACAAAATGCAGGAGCTCAGGAAAGACGGAGAGCTGTCTAAAAAATTTGAGGCCCGGGCCGAAACAAAATTGGCATTGCAAATGCAGGAACTGGGAAAGAGGTTTGAGCGGGAGAGAACAGACCAGCAGCAGACCTTTGCCAAGGAGAGGTCTGAATTGGAGCAGCGATTATCGAAGGAGAAGCTCCAACTAGAGAAGGAGCTAAAGCTCCAACATCAGAAGGAGCTGCAGCAACTGAGGTAGGTGGTGCTGAACAGTGTTGCTTACAATAGTCACGGGCATCATTGAGTGGAAAGGGGAACGGGGGTTTAAGGTGCCTATCTGTGTAGGTGTCAGCTGTGTTCTCGCCTCTGAGTCAGCACCTGCCAAACCTGTGACCTCCACCACCTAGAAGGACAAGGGCAGCAGGCTCTTGGGAACACCATCATCTCCAAGTTCCCCTCCCAAGTCACACATCACCCTGACTTGGAAATATGTCGTCGATCCTTCATCGCCACTGGGTCAAAATCCTGGAACTCCCTCCCTAACGGCACTGTGGGAGTACCTTCACCACACGGACTGCAACGGTTCAAGAAGGCAACTCACCACCACCTTCTCAAGGGCAACTAGGAATGGGCAATAAATACTGGCCTTGCTAGCAATGCCCACATCCTGAGAATGAATATAATAAATGATCTGCATGTATGGTAAGGATCTGCCAGCCAGAAGCTTTTTTTTGTAATTCTCCCCTGTCCTGTCTGAGGTGTCATCTTTCAGATGAGACATTAAACCGATGCCCCGTCTGTCCTCTCAGGTGGATGTGAAAGATCGTATGGCACTATTTTGAAGAAGAGCAGGCGAGTTCTCCCCAGTGTCCTGGCCAATATTTATCCCTCAACCAACACCTAATACAGATTATCTGGTCCTTATCTCATTGCTGTTTGTGGGTCTTTGCTGTGCGCAAATTGGCTGCTACATTTCTTACATTACAACAGTGACTACACTTGAAAAGTATTTCATTGGCTGTAAAGTGTTTTGGGACATCCTGAAGTTGTAAATGCGCTATATAAATGCAAATCTTTCTTGGGACCAAGGTCGCGTGGGGGGGGGGGTAGGGGGGAAGCGGGGTGGTGTGGGGGTTTGGAATGGTGAATCTGAACCTGTACCCTACTGCTCCATGGCAATATGGGTTAGAGGGCACATGATGAGTCACTGCTCTGCTTGTAAATGCTTTATCCCCAATACCCTTTGGGAGATTATGGAAATATTTATTTTAAGGATTGTTTCAATTAGTTTAATGAAAAGTATTTAAATATCTTTAGGAAGGCAACACAAGATGAATTTAACCTGAGATTATCACTGTTGGAAGTCGAGCATGTTGCTTTAACACAAAAGTATCAGTCTGAGAATACTGAGCTGACTCAGAGACACGAGCTGAAACTTGAGGAGCTGACGAGACAGCAGGGTCGAGAGAGAAGTCGATGGGAATCCCAAATTCAGGCGATTTGTAACGAGGCCAAGAAAGAGAAGCTAAAGCTGCAGGAAAAAATGCACGAGGAACAAGCTGAGATCTGCAGCACATTTGCAATAGAAAGGGAAGAAATGGAAACCAAGTACAAAGAGTGGATACGCGGTCTTGACTGCGAGGTTGAAAGCTTAAAGGCTCGGGTGAAAGAGCTAACGTGTGTGAACGATGCAGGGGATCGAACCCATCAGGATGAAAAACTCCTTGAGGACAACCCCAGCCTCTGCCGAGGGATCCGTGCCCATCTCTCGACCAGTGAAGAAGAGCTTTCCGCACTAATGAAGAAAAAAGAAGAGGAGATATTGGGCTGGCAACAGCAGAGAGATGAGATGGAAATAAAACTAAGGCAAGTAATGGAGGAGTCTGAGAGAAAGGAGCAGATGCTTGAAAATGAGACAAGAAAACTGCGGAGTTTGTTGACTAAGCTAGAGGCAAGGACTGAAACTGAGAAGAAGTACAGGTTTGTCATAATAATTATCTTCGAATCGCTAATGACCACCTTACTACTGCTACTAATCACAAAAATTGCATCCTAATTCTTGAATTGACAACTAACCTCCCATTAATCAAAATCAAGCATGCAAAACTTTTTTCTCTTTGTCAACGATTAAGCTGAATTCTTCATCTTTGGGCAACACAACTGATCAAGAATGAAATTTCCACAATATCGCAAGGTTTGTCTTTTCTGTGCGATTCTTCTTTGCTGCATCTAATTTGCAGATTTCCATGTAATCACTTCCTACCTTTTCTACTGTACTTTGGACCTATTTATCTATGTCCTTTACTCTTGCTGTGGACAAGCAGGGGAGGAGGTTAATCGCACCGTGATCAGAAACTCTGGCTGTTGAGAGCAAACCGCTCAGATTCCACGATGAAAATGCAGCTCGAAGAGAATGTGTTACGGAATTTGAAGATACCCTTGCTCGGACGTTGTGCGTTTCGGACGTGCTGCTGCATCAGCTGCTCCAGCCAACGAGCATCATCTACTAACCTCTATTTGGAATTTATTGAAGCTTCGGTTATTTTCGGGCCCTTTGCATTGTCCGATCAGCCTTACTAACCATCTTGGTGGGTTGAAATTGATGTCCGTAAAGGAGTGCGTTAATGCGTTCATATGAAAGTCTTCTGTCTGCTATTTTAACAAAGGTATCAACCTAGCAAAATAAGTGGGTAAGCATGGAATCATTGAATCACACAGCACAGGAGGAGGCCATTCGGCCCATTGTGCCCATGCTGGCTCTGTGAAAGAGTGATCCGATTAGTCCCACTCCTCTGCTCATTCCCCATAACCCTGCAAATTTTTCCTTTTCAAGTACCTATCCAATTCCCTTTCTGAAAGTTACTACTGTATCTGCTCCCACAATCCTTTCAGGCAGTGCCTTCCAGATCATAACTCACTGTGTAAAAAAAAATCTCCTCATCTCCCCTCTGGTTCTTTTGTCAATGATCTTAAATCTGTGTTCTCTGGATACTGACCCTCCTGCCAGTGGAAACAGTTTCTTTCTATCTACTCTATCAAAACCCCTTATCATGTTGAACACCTGCATTAAATCTCCCTTTAATCTTCTCTGCTCCAAGGAGAACAACCCCAGCTTCTCCAGTCTCTCCATGTAACTGAAATCCCTCATCCCTGGTACCATTCCAGTAAATCTTCTCTGCACCCCCTCCAAGGCCTTTTTAAATCCATCTTTTTAAAAATAACGGACAAAGGAACTTCACCCAAACGCGACAGCGTACTTTGTTGCTATTAACACACAGCACAATTTCAACCAAATGGTGCTGGAATTATCATGTTTTTTTATTTGATTTATGGAACTGCTGTAAGCATGCTAAAAGCATGGAAAATACTTCTGCATGTCTGATACAATCACTAGGACTTTCACTTATTTGGAATCCTTGCATTCTGTGTCCATGTCGCGATGATCAGTGCTGGGTGGGACAGTTAGAAATGACTGCAACAATAAAGGCCAGCGTGTGCTATAGTTACTCCTTAGAAATCCTGTACTTGAAGCACTTCCTGAAATTCTCTAGAGAATAGCTGTAGTTATTTGACGAGAATAATATATTCCTCAGATATGAGTCTGAAATGCTTTCTGAAGAAAACTCTTCTTTGAAAAGAAAAGTGGCGAGGTTTCATCAGGAGTTCCGAGATCTGGAAGGAAAAGTTAGTGAACAAAGGTAAGTCAGGCAGTGCATTAAAAGTTTCATGAAATGCATAGATTTTTTTGGTTGCATTTTGTGACTGGACTCCTGTTTTTTTTTAAAACAAACCATATTTGTCTTGTACAGAAAACAAGTGGAACGGTTGAAAGATGAAAGAGATTCCAGACAGAGGGAATTCGAGGAACTTCAGAAATGGGTAAGGATTTGAACTTGGTTAGAAATGATTTTGTGGGCTAGATCTGTCGCCAAAGTCTGGCTTTACCAAGGTGATTTGGTGGTGAAGAATGCCTTTTATTGAATGAATATGGCTTGGTTAACCTAGTATCAGAGTTTGCTGCTTTGAATAAATGAGACAACTGGACTGGCATTGAGTTGCAGCTCTGCTCTTTTGCCTATTGGGATGTAGTTTTAAATCCATGTCGATAAATTGGAAATCTCCTCTTTTTGTCATCTGTAAGGAAGTGAAATGAGGTGAGCCAGTCTCCTCTGTTCCTATTGGGTAATTCTCATCGTCGTGTTCAAATCCCTCCTCGGCCTCTCCCCTCCCTATCTCTGCAACCTCCTCCAGCCCTACAACCCTCCGAGATATCTGCATTCTTGGGCTTACCCCACTTCCTTCACCCCACCTTTGACGGCCGTGCCTTCAGGTGTCTAGACCCCAAGCTCTGGATTCTCTCCCTAAACCTCTCCAGCTCTCTCTAAGACGCTCCTTAAAACCCTAGCTCTTTGTTTAAATAAAGCTGCAGGTCAGAGTGGAGCTGGAAACAAATGGGCAAAAAGTCACTACACAGAAGGAACATTATTGTGGTACACTAGAGGACTGTAATAGCGCTATCCTGTTATAATGGGCAAATCGCACTAGCACGAACGCGCCCGCTCTAAACGGTGGGGACTGTACTAATATTCAACAAACTGTACCATCACTTTGGTTCATTTTATCCATTTCTATAGGACAAATGTTTTTGACTTGTAGCAGTTATATTGGTTTTAACCAGTAGACATTTACTATTCTATATCCAGATGTTCATACTAAAGAGAATAATTAATCGTGTGTGAAAACCTGCTTGTTTAGTGTGATGCCATCGAGATAAATATTGTCAGTTTTTTTGCATCCATCTTGTCTAGAACAAACAGTATACGACTGAAATTGCCCAGCTCAATAGCAAGAATCTGCAGCTGAGCAATCAGAACTCCCAATTCAGTGTCAAAGTAGACGCCAATCAGAACAGCATCCAACTACTCAATACAAGACTAGCTGAACTTTCCCAGCAGAAGGAAGAGGTGGTCAGGGTTACCAGACAACTGCAGGAGACCGCCAGCAGATTGGAGAAGGAGCGTTTACAGCAGCAGTGTGTATGGGAAAGGGAGAAAGAGCTCATGCAGAAGGAACTGCGGGCAACTAAAGAAAAGGTACGGCACATTTCATCCTCATTTCTAATGGTTGTTTTGAGATGGTAAGAAAGAATTTGCATTTCTATAGTGCTTTCATGATTTTAGGATGTCCCAAAGTGCTTTACAGCCAATTAAATACTTTTGCAGTGTAGTCACTGTTGTAATGTAAGGGAAACGCAGCAGCCAATTTGCGCACAGCAAGCTCCCACAAACATCAATGACCAGATCATGTGTTTTTAGTAACGTTGATTAAGGGATAAATGTTGGCCAGGACACCGGGGAGAATGATCCCACTCCAATGTTCCCTTTAACCTGCGCGGCCGCAGTGAGCCGGCTTTTAAATTGGAAAAAAACTTGCATGCGCGGACTTTTGAATGGGCTGTGCAGCGCCCCCCCCCCCCCCCCCCCGCCAAAAAAGAATTACGGGGAACATTGCCCCGGCTCCTCTTCAAAATAATGCCATGGCATCTTTTACACCCAACTGAGGGGCAGGCAGGCCTCAGTTTAATGTCTCATCCGAGAGACGGCACCTCCGACAACGCAGCACTCCCTTAGTACTGCACTGAAGTGTCAGCCTAGATAATGTGCTTGAGTCTCTGGAATGGGACTTGAAGTATTTAATTGAATGTACAGCACTTTGGGACATCCTGAGGTCATGAAAGGCACTATATAAATGCAAGTTCTTTCTTTCTTTATGTTGCTTAAACTAGTTGTCCCCTGAATTCTATCGGAATGTCCCTTGTTTCTTTTTAGCCTTTTTTGACAATAGTTTTATTGTCTGTGATTCACCAGACATTTGCTTTTACAATTCCTGGAACTGTTTCTTAGCTGCTTATGGGCCTTAGTGGCCTTGAGCACGCTGAAGGTCACATGTCTTGCTGTCGCCCACAGTCATCTTATCTCTCTCCAACGTTGACCTAGGAAATGCCTCTTTAGCAATTTCTGAGGTTTTTATTTCTAGATATTTGGCTATTTGTAGGAAGTGGATTGATTAGAGAGGTATTACCTTTAAGGAGATGCTCAGGTGATATAAAGTGCACCACAAACCCCCCCTCCCTCCCGCCCCCCCAAAAAAACCAATTTCGTCACTAGGGACTTGGTGACTCCATGGTTCAAGAGAACCCCCAAAACTTTCTAGGGGTGAAGTTGGTCTTCACCAGTAGTGCAAAAACTTGCTCGTAACGAATTGGCAGCCTGTTTCACACCATGCTCTATTTTTCTCTTCCGAGGTAGTCAATGGAGGTGGGGGGCGGGGGGGGGGGGGGGGGGGTGGTGGTGTTGGGTGTTAAAGGGGCTGGCAATTTGCTATCGGTCCATTTTCCACTACTGGCGAAGACCATTTTCGCCTTCTCCGCCCCCTCCCTTATGTTTTCAAGTGCACGTAGAAAAGTAAGGTTAATTAAACATTCCAACGGTGTTGACTGTGCTAGATTCTATCAAGGCTAATCTACATGTTATGTAATCGCTAAAACCCAACTTTTATTTAAGTGAATACAGAATTTGGCATCCCTTTTTACACTCTTCCATATCCCTTCCAGTTCTCCGACAGTGCTGAACAATCTAAGTTTCTATGATACAGGTAAATAATACAACAACTTGCATTTTTTTTAGTTTGTTCCTGGGATGTGGGCGTCGCTGGCAAGGCCAGCATTTATTGTCCATCCCTAATTGCCCTTGAGAAGGTGGTAGTGAGCCGCCTTCTTGAACCACTGCAGTCGGTGTGGTGCAGGTACTTCCACAGAGCTGTTGGGGAGTTCCAGGATTTTGACCCAGCGACGATGAAGGAACGGTGTCATATTTCCAAGTCAGGATGGTGTGTGACTTGGAGGGGACTTGGAGGTGGTGGTGTTCCCACGCACCTGCTGCCCTTGTCCTTCTAGGTGGTAGAGGCCGCTAGTTTGAGAGGTGCTGCCGAAGAAGCCTTGGCGAGTTGCTGCAGTGCATCTTGTAGATGGACACACTGCAACCACGGTGTGCCGGTGATGGAGGGAGTGAATGTTTAAGGTGGTGGATCTGGCTGACTGCTTTGTCCTGGGTGGTGTCGAGCTTCTTGAGTGTTGTTGGAGCTGCACTCATCCAGGCAAGTGGAGAGTATTCCACCACACTCCTTACTTGTGCCTTGTAGATGGTGGAAAGACTTTATATAACACCTTTAACGTAATAAAACATCCCAATAACTGAGGGAGATGAGCAATTATTTAACCTATCACAACACTTTGCCACAAATTTGGGTCCACTTCTCCTCTCTCTTTTTCTGTCCCCCCTCCCCCTCCGCCTTTTTCCCTCTCAGCTACCATGTAGTCTGGTAATGTGTAGATGGTGTAGTGGTTATACTATTGGAGTAGTAATCCAGAGACCTGGGCTAATAATCCAGCAAGCGTGAGTTCAAATCCCACCAAGACAGCTTGAAAATTTGAATTTGTGTTTAAAATTCTAGAAATCGAAAGCTGGTATCCGTAAAAGTGACAGGAAGCTGTCGGAATGTCACAAAAACCCAACTGGTTCACATGTCCTTTTAGAGAAGGAAACCTGCCGTCCTCACCTGGTCTGGTCCTACACCATCGTAGTTGACTCTTAACTGCCCTCTGAAATGGCTGAGCAAGCTACTCGGTTGTATTGCCACTTTCTCAGAGCAAGTAGGGATGGGCAATAAATGCTGGCCTTGCCAGCGACACCCACATCCCAAGAATGAATAATTAAAAAGCGAAACATACAAATTGCATGTCTAGGGAAAGGAGCTGCTATGTAATTTTACAGTTATAAATGTGCAACATTGCTATCTGTTGCCTTTTCAGTATCCTGAGGAGTGACTTTTTTCAAGAATGTACTTGCGTAAATGGTGATCTGATTCCAGTAAAGATCTTTCCCTGTGAGAATTCTTTTTGGCTAACATATCAGACATTTGTGGAAACCTGTCTCCATTTGTTTGAGCTTCTAGCTCGAGCTGCTGAGAATTCCACACCCAGAGGACAAGACTTTCCAATTTTCCAGTGTCCTTGAACAAAACTTGCCGTACTTGATTCCCCAGTACAATTCAGAGGTTTGCACTGCTCCTGAAATAAATCCTGCTCTAAATATTAAGACATGTCTTTGTTCTGAAAGTTATTATATTTTTTGTGTATTAAGAGACCAATTGAGAGTCCGATAGATGCCGAATAATAGTAACATATTTTATTGGGATTTGGGCGTTGCTGGCAAGGCTGGCATTTATTGCCCGTCTCCAGTTGCTTGAGAAGGTGGTAATGGCCCTTCTTCTTGAACAGCGGTTTTGAAACAACTAGATAGCCATTTTTGAGGGTAATTAAGAATCAACTTCGTTGGTGTGGGACTTGGGTCACATATAGGCCAGACCGGTTAAGGACAGCAGGTTTCCTTCCCTAAAGAACTTCAATGAACCAAGTGGGTTTTTACGACAATCCGACAGCTTCACGTTCATGTCAACGTTTTTAAAATGAGCTGGATTCAAATTCCCAGCTGTCCTGCTGGGATTTGAACTCATGTTCTCTGGATTATTAGTCCAGTAATATAACCACTACCCTTTCATGTACTGTGGCATTAATCAGTATATTTACATTTATATAAGGAAACAGTTAGTAAATCTTTTTATCCTATTCTCTGATTGCAGTGGGATAACCTTTTCTTTTACCCCTGACGTTTGCTCCCTGCCTCTTCCCTCCTTGTGGATTGTTTGAGGCGGGAGAACTTGATTAGTTCTGACTGCCAACTGATTCATGGCGGGTGTCAATGACCCATGGTCAGTTGACCACAGGCGAGTAAAGGCAGTGCCAATTTTATCTGCCTTCTCCCTCACTCCTCAGAAAAGGTTCACATGAACGCCTCGGCAGTGATGTGACCCATAGTTAGTTAACAAGGTGTCGCTAGAATTACAGAATGCAGGACAAATTGAGGAGATAATTCTATTTATAGGAAACTAATTAGCCTCCTCCACTATATTTTTAAAGGTTGGATCATTGTAACAGAATGGGCTAATTACACTTAGAGTTGTTCTCCTTGTGTATTATGCACTCGGATATCTGTATATACTGTAGTTTTAATTGCTTTCATTCTAGAGACGCTATGTCTTACTGCCATTAATGGTAATTATGGAGGATTGTTTTACCTCGGTGTAAGTCTCACTGCAAATAGATGGGTTAATCATCAAAAGCTCTAAACTTAAGAACTTCTTTCACTATTTTTAGAGCTCTTTCCCATTTCTTTGCTTTACCTCCACTGCAGTCCTCCCAACTAGCATATAGGGGTGAATTCAGTAATACCGCGCTCCCAGCACGGAGCTTCACTAGACGGGAGTGCGATTGGAGTTGGGGATTTCATGCTGCAGCCCTGATTCTCTGGCCCAAGCTCTATCTAGCGAGGCTTTGCTCGGTGAGAGAATCCACACCAAATCTAGGGGTCATAAATATAGGATAGTCCCTAATAAATCCAGTAAGGAATTCAGGAGATACTTCTTTACTCAGAGTGGTGAGAATGTGGAACTTGCTACTACATGGAGCAGTTGAGGCAAATAGCATAGATGCATTTAAGGGGACGCTAGATAAACACAAGGGAGAAAGGAATAGAAGGATATGCTGATAGGGTGAGATGAAGTAAGGTGGGAGGAGGCTCGTGTGGAGCATAAACACCGGCCATGATGTGATGGGCCGAATGACCTATTTCTGTGCTGTAAATTCTATACAAATCAGTTTGAAGCTTTTAATATGAGGTCCAATTTGCAGACAATTGAAAGACTAGCAAAACCAAGGAAGGTTGGCCTGTATCTTGCATCTCCATGTCCCAGCCTAGTATTTACAAATGGTAGTGTTCCATTTCAATGTGATTCGTGTCTTCTGTTTTAAGAAAAACTGTAAATTCAAATCTGTGTAACTTGTGCTCGAATGTACTTCATTGACTATAAAGCTTTGGGACGTCCTGAGGCCGTAAAAGGCACTACATAAATGCAAGTTAATTTTTTTTCTTTTGACCCGACCTGTTTTCAATTTAAGGTGTGACTTTTGAGTAGTTTATTTGAAATTTAGCAGAGCTCTGTTGGGGTGCAGCACCTGATGTGGGGCATTAGGGTCCATTATAAGGGAATTCAAGTTGAATTTCAAAGTGTCTTGGGATTTTATTAAATTTCATGCTGCAACAACATAATGGAAATTTTTACATGCTACACATGCCAAACTCTTTCTTAATCTCAGTCCTTTTTCTGCTCGTTTTAATTGACTTCACTCCTTACTGATATTTCTGTGTTCTGGATTTCCGTTGAGCCTCATTTTTTTCAGTGTTTAATATGTTTTACATTTTTTTCTTCCCCCCCATTTCCAGTTATTAGATCTAGATTCACGGGCTAAAGAGGCAAGTGCACTAAGGACAGAGAAACAGAGCCTGGACATCCAATCTAAGACATTGTCGCAACACTTGCAGGAGGCCAAAGAGAAGGTATTAACATTACTGTGTACAAACTGTAAATCATCCAGTAATTCTGGTCTGTGTACAAACTATAAATCATCTAGTTATTCTGATCTGTGTACAAACTATAAATCATCTAGTTATTCTAGTCTGTGTACAAACTGTATATCATCCAGTAATTCTAGTCTGTGTACAAACTGTAAATCATCCAGTAATTCTAGTCTGTGTACAAACTATAAATCATCTAGTTATTCTGGTCTGTGTACAAACTGTATATTGTTCAGTGATTCTGATCTGTACTTTGTATCATTCAGTTGCCCTGGTCTAATATCTTCTGTTGTAAACTATATACTCGTTGTGATCTTCTGGTGACTCAGTGAGTAGGTGCACCATATGAACTAGGAGATAAAGGCAGTAGAGTGAAAGGATCTTAGCCCAGAAAGTCAGGATGTACAATCAGTATGGGCGGAGCTAAGAAATAACAAAGGACAGAAAACATTGGTGGGAGTAGTTTATAGGCCCCTGAACAATAATTATAATGTTATAAATCAGGAAACTAGAGGAGAATGTAACAAGGGTAATGCAGTAATTCTGGGCAACTTTAATCTTCATATAGACTGGGCAAACCAAGTTGGCAAAAATAGCTTGGAGGACAAGTTCATGGAATGCATTCGAGACAATTTTCTAGAACAATATGTTGAGGAACGAACCAAAAATTACTATTTTAGATCTAGTGTTGTGTAACGAGACTGAGTTAATTAGTAATCCTTAGTAAAGGATCCTCTGGGGAAGAGTGATCATAATATAATTTCATATAAAGTTGAGAGTGATGTGGTTAAGTCTGAAACTAGAGTCTTAAATTTAAACAAAGCCAATTATGGAGGTATGAAAGGCAAGTTGGTTGAGGTAAATGGAAAATTAGATTAAAAGATACGATGGTAGATAAGCAATGGCAAACATTTAAAGAAATAATTCATAATTCTCAGTGAATGTACATTCCCTTGAAGAATATGAACTCTGCTAGAAAATTGGTACAGCTGTGGCTAACTAGAGAAGTTAAGCACAGTATTAGAATAAAAAAGGCTTACAATGTTGCCCAAAATGTAGTAATCCTGAGGATTGGGAGGGTCACAGATAGTTAACATGCAGGTACAGCAAGCAATTAGGAAAGCAAATAGTATGTTAGTCTTTATTGCAAGGGGGTTGGAGTATAAGAGTAAGGAAGTCTTGCTGCAATTGTACAGGGCATTGGTGAGACCATATCTGGAGTACTGTGTACAGTTTTGGTCTCCTTACCTAAGGAGGGGGTGCAACAGAAACATAGAAACATAGAAGATAGGAGCAGGAGTAGGCCATTCGGCCCCTTGAGCCTGCTCTGCCATTTAATGAGATCATGGCTGATCATCCAAATTCAGTACCCTGTCCCTGCTTTCTCCCCATATCCCTTGATCCCTTTAGCCTTAAGAAATATATCTAACTCCTTCTTGAATATATTTAATGAATTGGCCTCAACTGCCTTTTGTGGTAGAGAATTCCACAGGTTCACCACTCTCTGGGTGAAGAAATTCCTCATCTCTGTCCTAAATGGCTTAACCCTTATCTTTAGACTGTGACCCCTGGTTCTGGATTCACCCACCATCAGGAACATGAGGGGCATAGATAGGGTAGATAGAAGGGAACTTTTCCCCTTAGTAGAGGGGTCAATAACAAGGGGGCATAGATTCAAGGTAAGGGGCAGGAGGTTTAGAGGGGATTTGAGGAAGAGCTTTTTCACCCAGAGGGTGGTTGGAATCTGGAACTCACTGCCTGAAAGGGTGGTAGAGGCAGGAACCCTCACAACATTCAAGAAGCATTTGGATGAGCACTTGAAATGCCATAGCATACAAGGCTACGGACCAAATGCTGGAAAATAGGATTAGATTAGACAGGGCTTGATGGCCGGCGCGGACGCGATGGGCCGAAGGGCCTCTTTCTGTGCTGTAAAACTCTATGACTCTATGCATCTAATCTGTCTAGTCCTGTTAGAATTTTATAAGTTTCAATGAGATCCCCTCTCATTCTTCTAAACTCCAGCGAATATAAGCCCAATCGACCCAATCTCTCCTCATACGTCATTCCTGCCATCCCAGGTATCAGTCTGGTGAATCTTCGCTGCACTCCCTCCATGGCAAGAACATCCTTCCTCAGATAAGGTGACCAAAACTGCACACAATATTCAAGGTGTGAACATAAGAACATAAGAAATAGGAGCAGGAGTAGGCCAATCGGCCCTTCGAGCCTGCTCCGCCATTCAATAAGATCATGGCTGATCTGATCCTAACCGCCAATCCACTATCACAGAACCATCTCCTGAATCTAACAGAATTAGACACACGAAATAGGAGCAGGATCAGGCCACACGGCCCCTGGGCCCGCTCCACTACCCACAGGGCCATGACCGATCCGAACCTAGACTCATGTCCAAATTCCTGCCCGCTCCCCGTAACCCTTAATTCCCTTTACTTCTAGGAAACTGTCTATTTCTGTTTTAAATTTATGTAATGATGTAGCTTCTACAGCTTTTTGGGGCAGCATATTCCATGGACTTACCACCCTCTGAGTGAAGTAGTTCCTCCTCATCTCAGTTTTGAAAGAGCAGCCCCTTATTCTAAGACTATGCCCCCTAGTTCTAGTTTCACCCATCATCGGGAACATCCTCCCCGCATCCACCCGATCCAACCCCTTCACAATCTTATATGTTTCAATAAGATCGCCTCTCATTCTTCTGAACTCCAATGAGTAGAGTCCCAATCTACTCAACCTCTCCTCATATGTCCATCCCCTCATCCCCGGGATTAACCGAGTGAACCTTCTTTGTACTGACTCGAGAGCAAGTATGTCCTTTCTTAAGTATGGACACCAAAACTGTATGCAGTATTCCAGGTGCGGTCTCACCAATACCTTGTACAACTGAAGCAATACCTCCCTATTTTTATATTCTATCCCCCTAGCAATGAAAGCCAACATTCCATTGGCCTTCTTAATCACTTGCTGCACCTGCATACTAACCTTTTGAGTTTCGTGCACCAGGACCCCCAGATCCCTTTGTACTTCAGTACTTTCCAGTTTCTTGCCATTAAGATAATAACTTGCCCTACGATTTTTCCTGCCAAAGTGCATAACCTCACACTTTCCAGTATTGTATTCCATCTGCCAAATCTCTGCCCACTTACTTAGCCTGTCTATGTCCCCTTGCAGGTTTTTTATGTCCTCCTCACTCACTACTTTCCCTCCCATCTTAGTATCATCTGCAAACTTTGATATGTTACACTCGGTCCCCTCCTCCAAATCATTAATATAGATTGTAAAGAGTTGGGGACCCAGCACTGACCCCTGCGGAACACCACTAGTTACTGATTGCCAGTCTGAGAATGAACCATTTATCCCAACTCTCTGCCTTCTGTTAGATAGCCAATCCTCTATCCATGCCAGAATATTACCCCCAATCCCGTGATTTTTTATCTTAAGCAATAATCTTCTGTGTGGCACCTTGTCAAATGCCTTTTGGAAGTCTGAATACACTACATCCACTGGTTCCCCTTTATCCACCCTATATGTTACTTCCTCAAAGAACTCCAGCAAATTTGTCAAACATGACTTCCCCTTCATAAAACCATGCTGACTTTGTCCTATTAAATTATGATTATCCAAATGTCCTGTTACTGTCTCCTTAATAATGGACTCCAACATTTTACCTACCACAGATGTTAGGCTAACCGGTCTATAGTTTCCAGCCTTCTGTCTACTGCCCTTTTTAAATAAGGGTGTTACATTAGCAGTTTTCCAGTCTGCCGGGACCTTTGCCGAGTCCAGGGAGTTTTGGAAAATTATTACCAATGCATCCACAATCCCTACCGCCACTTCCCTCAAGACCCTAGGATGTAAGCCATCAGGTCCAGGTGATTTATCTGCCTTGAGTCCCATTATTTTACCGAGTACCACTTCCTTAGTGATTTTGATCGTGTTTAGCTCCTCCCCCCCCTTTAGCCCCCTGTTTGTCCAGTGTTGGGATATTCTTAGTGTCTTCTACTGTAAAGACTGATATAAAATATTCATTCAGTGTTTTTGCCATCTCCATATTTCCCACCATTAATTTCCCGGTCTCATCCTCTAAGGGACCAACATTTACTTTAGCCACCCTTTTTCTTTTTATATAACTATAAAAACTCTTACTATCTGTTTTTATATTTTTTGCTAATTTACTTTCATAATCTATCTTCCCTTTCTTAATCAATCTTTTTGTTATTTTTTGCTGTCTTTTAAAGTTTTCCCAATCCTCTATCCTCCCACTAGATTTGGCTACCTTATATGCCCTTGTTTTTAGTCGAATACTATCCTTAATTTCTTTACTTAGCCACGGATGGCTGTCTTTTCTTTTACACCCTTTTCTTCTCAGTGGAATATATATTTTTTGGAAAATGGTCTCACCAAGGCCATGTACAACTGCAGCAAGACATCCTTGCTTGAATCCTCTCGCTATGAAGGCCAACATACCATTTGCCTTCTTAACCACCTGCTGCACCTGCATACTTACCTCCAGCGACTAGTGCACAAGGACACCCAGGTCTCATTGCACTTCCCCTTCTCCCAATCTATTGCCGTTCAGATAATAATCTGCCTTCCTGTTTTTGCCACCAAAGTGGATAACCTCGCATTTATCCACATTATACTGCATCTGCCATGCATCTGCCCAATCACCCAACCTGTCCAAATCATACTGGAGTTTCTTGGCATCCTCCTCACAGCACACATGCCCACCCAGCTTTGTGTCGTTTGCAAACTTGGAGATATTACATCTAGTTCCCTCGTCTAGATCATTAATATATATTGTGAATAGCTGGGGTCCTAGCACCGATCCCTTTGGTACCCCACTAGTCAGTGCCTGCCACTCGGAAAAAGACCCGTTTATTCCAACTCTTTGCTTCCTGTCTGCCAACCAGTTCTCTAACCAAGTCAGTACCTTACCTCCAATCCCATGTGCTTTAACTTTACACGCTAATCTCTTATGCGGGAGCTTATCGAAAGCCTTCTGAAAGTCCAAATACACCACATCCACTGGTTCTCCCTTATCTATTCTACCAGTTACATCCTCAAAAAATTTCAGTAGATTAGTCAAGCACGATTTATCTTTTGTAAATCCATGTTGACTTTGTCTGATCCTGTCACTATTTTCCAAGTGCTCTGCTATTATATCTTTTATAATGGACTCTAGCATTTTCCCTACTACCGATGTCAGGCTTACCAGTCTATAAATCCCCGTTTTCTCTCTAACACTTTTTTTGAATAGTGGGGTCACATTAGCTACCCTCCAATCCATGGGAACTGTTCCAGAGTCTATAGGTTCACTAGATTGATTCCTGGGATGAGAGGGCTGTCCTATAATGAGAGATTGTGTAGAATGGGTCTATACTCTCTGGAGTTTGGAAGAATGAGAGGTGATCCCATTTGAAATGTATAAACTTCTTACAGGACTTGACAGGGTAGATGCTGAGAGGCTGTTTCCCATGGCTGGAGTGTCTAGAACTAGGGGTAATAGATTCAGGGTAAGGGGTCGGCCATTTAGGACTGAGATGAGGAGAAATTTCTTCACTCAGAGGGTTGTGAATCTTTGGAATTCTCTGCCCCAGAGGGCTGTGGATGCTCAGTCGATGAGTATATTCAAGACAGAGATCGATAGATTGTTGGGCACTAAGGGAATCGAGGGATGTGAGGATTGACATGAGCAGGATTCGGTTTAGCCGTGTCACCCTCGCAGTCAAAATGGCCGGTCACCGCTCGCTGTCTAGGCTTACATGTAAAGAATACTACCAAAGGTTCAGCACTTTCAGGAGAGGAAGGGAGGAAATCCCATTAGTACAGAAACATGTAGCTTTCTTAAATAGAACAAATGCAAATTGAGCCAAATGCAGCAATCTGGTTTGGGTCAAAGAAAGGGCTGAGTAAGCCTTTGGAGGAATCCCTATATATTTTTAAATCTTATGATACTTTGATTTACAATTTAAGATTGTGTGCGGGGTGGGGGGGGGGGCGGCGGGGAAAGGCTCAGTCCAAAAATATATATTTTTAATATCTTTTGAGAGTTGGCAAACAAACAAAAAAAACATTTTCTCTCCAGCACTTCAACAAATCCTTGAGCTCTTGTATACTGCAGATTGCAGTGAACACAAGTTTTAACCTTTTATGTGTGGGGGGAAAATAGCAAAAGTACCAGTTTTCTAATCCCAAATGCTGCCCTAAATTCAGACTAAGAACCTAGAATCGGGTTTGGAGCGAGCGCACTCTGAGCTGGACCATTTGAAGCTCGAACTCCGAGGAAAGCAACAGGACAACTTGTCGCTGGCACAGGAGATGGGATCTGTTACAAGGTCATTGCAAGAGGCAAAGGACAAGGTATTGAATACACTTGTTAATTGGAGCGCTGACAGCAGCACTGAGCAGTAAATCTAACCTGATCTTCTGGAAAACAGAATCATTGCAGTTGCAGCCGACCTTTTGGATTGCTTTAAGTAGGTAAATGTGAAAGTAAATGTCAGTGGTTGTGGGAGGTGCAAAGCTCCTTGGGATTTTTTTTTCACATTAAAGGTGCCATGGAAATCCTTTTTGTTTGTTTTTAAAGTACCTAGTGCTTAAGTTGAGTTATATATCAGTGTAGCTTAGAACAGTTCAAATCACGCTGCGACCGTTTGGCTCCACACTCGGACCTCGCAGGCAACTGAAGGAGGCGATGACATTTATTTTTAAACTGAGTCACCCACAGATCCAGAGTTGGGGAAAATACACCAACTTCAGTTTCTTCCGAGTCAAGCCCGTACAATGCTTTATTCCTCAAAGAGTAGTACAAGCTATTTCCAATGTAAAATGAACCGTTGGATTTACAGCAAAGACTAGTGTGCCTTTCTAAATGGAAGAGTGATAGGTGAATAGAAACTCAGCAGTAGGACACCAGGTGCTGCATGTGCAGATTGGTTGTGTTTGTATTCAGCTCGTGTCTTGATATACTTTCATCAGTCAGATGATTGGGTATTGGTGATCAGGTATGCAATGTTGTGGGATGTTTTACAGGCTGGACTAGCATTAGTCTATAGTAAAGCTGGTCTCTGTAGGACCTGTTTACTTTCTGATTCACTTGGGATGTGACACCCCTCTTTTCTTATCTGTATGACTGCAGTTTCCCACTCACTTCATTCTATCGTGCCACATCAGTTTACAGTGATCAATTCAGGTTTATTTAATTACATAGAATTTTACAATGCTTTGGTTTAACGCAATGTGCTTTAATGTTCGATGATACTCACCTGAAATTGTTTCTATCTGTTCCATTACCAGTAACAGACCTATAACTTCACCCTGGTATGTTGCGGTTTAAAAACAGCTCCAGACACAAGTTTGGAAGGACAAAATCTATTATTATAATAATTTTCAAAAGGGAATTGGATATATAGTTCAAAGAAGCAACAAGTTCTTGTGTATTATTAAAAACCTATGCATACATTATTGAAATATTGTTTGCGATTGTAACAGATCGGTCAAATACACATCCTGGAGACCGAACTGGAGTCTGTGAGAAAGGAATATCAGACTTTGCAAAACAAACAAGTAAAACTGGAAGCTGGCCTCATGGAATCTCAGGAACAGGTACGCTACTGATGTTCCCATAAATCTCTCCGCCTCGCCACCGCTCTCCTCCTTTTAAAGCCCTCATTAAAACCCACCTCTTTGACCAAGCATTTGGTCACCCCTCCTAATATCTCCCTATGAGGCTCGGCATCCATTCTTTGTCTGATAACGCTCCTGTGAAGCGCCTTGGGTCGGTTTTCTATGTTAAAGACGGTATATAAATAGAAGTTGTTGTTGATATAATGCATGTTTTATGTATCCTGTTGAATGAAAGTTATGTATTTTCTTTTGTGCTTTTCTGGGTTTTTAAAAAAATGTTTTAAAGAAAGGTATTTAACATCTTAGATTTTAGAAGCACTGGCACAGTAGTTCACATCAGCAAATTTCTTGTTCTCCTTGGCAACCTGCCCAGTTTCTGTGACTTGCAGTCGATGTCTGATGTGATGGGCTCCATTTTGTTTAGTCTGCAGGTTCTCTGTCTCAACCAGTTAGCATTTGAGTTTGGTGTCTGTTGTTCAGTTGATTTGGAATTGCCAGACCAACTAGCCAATGATTTGAAGGAACCTTTTTTCAGAAGTGATATTGAGGATCAGTACATAGAGCTTTTAACAGGGAAAGCAGATCTCAGTTATATGGTACCTTTATTTAACTTAATAACTAAAGATTAATGTGAAGCAGGTTTGAATTTTTAAAAAAAGGATCATTTGTATAAGCCATCAAAAAGATGATGATTTCTTTGAAGAAAAATATAATTGTGTGGCGGAGACCACATAGGGATAATAACACAATGTATAGCCAATGCTGTTATATGTACCTAAACACAATTCACTATGTATAGCAATGTTGTGATATGTACATGCTGGGTTGGGTTATCGGTGCAGGGTCCCTTTAAGAGCGTCGGTAGCGTGATGACGTCATAGCCCCTGCACGGGGCTGAGCCCCTCAGACCTCGTGGAGAGTGATTAAAGAAAGACACGTTTTGCCTTTGCTTAAACAAAAGCCTCTGCCTGTTGTTTTCTATCGATCCCAACAATTGGTCAATAAAATTACATTTACGATTCCAAAGACCTCATCTGAAATGGCGACGAACGCCGTTTCCATCAAATTACCCGAGTTTTGGGAACAACAGACTGCCGCTTGGTTCGCCCAGGCCAAGGCTCAATTTGCACTCCGGGACATCACCGCGGACGACACGAGGTACTACTACGTCGTCTCTGCTCTCTGCAGCTCCACCGCGGCCAGAGTCGTGAACCTGCTCGAAAACCCCCCGGAGCTCAACAAATACGGTATGCTGAAAGCGCACCTCTTACAAACTTTTGGACTCACCGAAGCTGAACGCGCACGCCGGCTTCTCTCTCTACCCGGGCTTGGCGACACCAAGCCCTCGGAGCTGATGGACCACATGCTGGCCCTCCTGGGCACACACATGCCGTGCTTCCTCTTCAAGGAACTGTTCCTTCAACAGCTACCAGGTCAGGTACGGTCGGCTTTAGCCAACTCTTCCACTACCGATTTCCGCGACCTGGCCAAGGAGGCCGACAAATTTTTCTCCGCCGGGCAACAGTACTGCGTGGCCACGCGGATCCTGCCCCCACTGATGCAGCCCAACAGCGGCAACCCTCAAGCCTCTGCTTCTACCATGCGCAGTTCGGCCCCAAAGCCAGGAAGTGCCAGCCCCCGTGCAGTTTTCCCGCGTCGAAACAAACTAAAGACCACTCGTCGGCGGCTATGCCTGTCGGCCGTTCAAGCAGTTTGTTGTTTATTACAGACACCGACTCCAGATGTCGTTTCCTTTGTGACACGGACACCTAGGTGAGCGTCCTGCCCGCGTCAACCATAGACATTCAAGGGGGGAACCACGGCCCCGTCCTCGAAGCCGCCAACGGCAGTTCCATCCGCACCTTCGGGAAACGGAACGTGGCGCTTTGTTTTGGCGGGCAGCGGTTCACCTGGGACTTTGTCACAGCAAAAGTGTCCACCCCCTTCTTGGCGCTGACTTCCTCTGCGCCAATGGCCTTTTGGTGGATGTCAAGAACCGACGTCTCATCAACGCAGAAACCTTCAGCTCGCTCCCATGTTCCCTCAGCGGGTCCAGCACGACGCAGTTGTCCAGCGCACACTCGGCCTCCGATGAGTTGTCCCGCCTCCTCGCACAGTTCCCGGACCTCACAAAGCCCACGTTCTCGTCCGCCGCAACCAAACACTGGGTAGAACACCACATCTCGACCACCGGTCTGCCCGTCTACGCCCATGCTTGGCGCCTCGACCCGGGGAAGCTCGCCATCGCCAAAGCTGAGTTCGACACCATGGAGCGCCTTGGCATCATCCGCTGGTCGAACAGTCCGTGGGCTTCGCCCCTCCACATCGCCCCGAAACCAGGTGGCGGGTGGCGCCCGTGCAGAGATTACCGGCGCCTCAACGACACGACGACCCCCGACCGCTATCCGATTCCACACATCCAGGACTTTTCTGCCCGCCTGGCCGGGAAAGTGCTATTCTTGAAAGTGGACCTCGTCCGGGGTTACCACCAGGTCCCTGTCCGGCCGCAGGATGTCCCGAAAACCGCAGTGATCACCCCGTTCGGGCTATTCGAATTTCTCCGCATGCCATTCGGCCTCAAAAACGCTGCACAGGCTTTTCAACGCCTAATGGACACCGTGTTACGGGACCTGACATTCCTGTTCGTATACCTGGACGACATCCTCATCGCCAGCGCCTCCAGGACGGAGCATGTGTCCCACCTCTGGACTCTCTTCGAACGACTCAGCCAACACAGCCTAATCGTCAACCCGGCCAAGTGCCAGTTCGGGCTGTCCTCAATCGACTTTCTCGGGCACCGCATCACGAAGGACGGGGCGGTGCCACTGCCATCGAAAGTGGAGGCCGTGATAGACTTCCTGCGACCCCTCACCGTGAAGGCCCTGCAGGAGTTTTTGGGCATGGTGAACTTTTACCATCATTTCGTCCCCCGAGCAGCTCAGCTTATGCGGCCCCTTTACGAGGCCCTCAAAGGCAAGCCCGACAAACTCGCCGTCGAGTGGTCCGATGAGATGGCCAATTCTTTCACGGACACGAAAAGGACCCTGGCTAACACGACCATGCTGGCGCATCCATTACCTGATGCGCCGATCGCTCTCACCACCGACGCCTTGGACTATGCGGTCAGCGCCGTCCACGAACAGTGGGTCAACGGCACCTGGCAGCCGCTCGCCTTCTTCAGCCGGCAGCTCCGCCCCAACGAGCGGAAGTACAGCACCTTTGATTGAGCTTCTCGGCCTCTACCTCGCCGTCCGACACTTCCGTTCCCTGCTGGAGGCCCGCCCGTTCACGGCGTTCGTGGACCACAAGCCGTTGACCTTCGCCATGGTCAAAGCCTCCGAGCCGTGGTCGGCCCGTCAGCAACACCAGTTGGCCTTCATCTCGGAGTTTACAACGGACATCCAGCATGTGGCTGGGAAAGACAACCCCGTCGCCGACTGTCTCTCCTGAGCCGTCGCCAGCGCCGTACACCTCGGCATCGACTACACCCGCATGGCGGCCGACCAGGCCTCCGACCCGGACGTCCAGGCCTACAGGACGGCGGTCACAGGCCTTCAACTAGCGGACGTCGCGTTCAGCGCTGCCGGTACCACACTCCTGTGCGATGTCTCCGTTGGGCAGCCACGTCCCGTCGTGCCCGAAGGGTGGAGACGGCAAGTTTTCGACACCGTCCATAATCTTTCCCACCCGGGCAGGAAGCCGTCACAGAAGCTGGTGGCGGCTAAGTTCGTCTGGCACGGGCTCAGGAAAGACGTTCGCGACTGGGCCAGCACCTGCGTGGTATGCCAACGCTCGAAAGTACATCGCCATACTAAGGCCCCGTTGGCGCCTTTCGCGGTGCCCGAGAGGCGGTTCGACCACGTTAACGTGGACCTGGTGGGGCCCCTGCCATCCTCCTGCGGGTTCACCCACCTCCTCACAATGGTCGACAGAACCACCCGATGGCCGGAGGCCGTCCCGCTGTCTTCAACGACGGCCGCCGATGTGGCTCGGGCGTTCATCAGCACTTGGGTCGCCCGGTTCGGCGCCCCATCTGACATTTCCTCCGACCGGGGGCCCCAGTTCACGTCAGAGCTCTGGAACGCTGTCGCCCGAGGCCTCGGGTTGAGACTCCACCGCACCACAGCATACCACCCTCAGGCTAACGGGCTGTGCGAACGGTTTCATCGCTCCATGAAGGCCATGCTCCGGGCCAGCCTCCGGGACGACGGCTGGATCGACAGACTCCCGTGGGTCATGCTGGAACTTAGGACTGCTCCCAAGGAGGACATCCAGTCCTCGTCCGCGGACAGCCGCTACGGGTTCCCGGGGATTTCGTCCCCAACGCAACGGAACCTTGGTCCGCAGCCCGTCCTTCTGGACAACGCCAAGGTTTTCGCGCCGGTGCCCACATCGCAGCACGACCTCCCGCAGTCCCACATTCCGCTCGACCTTCGTGAGGTGGAGTACGTTTTCGTTCGCCACGACGCCCACCGGGGACCTCTTCAGCCACCCTACGAGGGACCATTCCGCGTCCTGGAAACCGGGGACAAGACCTTCGTAGTGGATGTCGGCGGTAAGCCGGACTGCATTTCCGTGGACCGTCTTAAGCTGGCCCACCTGGATCTGGACCGACCCGTTGAGTTGACACAGCCCCTGAGGCAGGGCCGACCTCCGGTTTCCGCACCCTCAGTCCACCACCGAGCGCCTGAGGTCCCTCCGACGAACCCCCCGGTCCCCGCCCCGGAACTGAGGAGCCGTTCCGACCGTGTGATCCGGCCCCCCCAACGACTGACATTGCCAGTGCTAGTGAATTCTGGGGGGACATATGTGGCGGAGACCACATAGGGACAATAACACAATGTATAGCCAATGCTGTTATATGTACCTAAACACAATTCACTAGGTATAGCAATGTTGTGATATGTACATGCTGGGTTGGGTTATCGGTGCAGGGTCCCTTTAAGAGCGTCGGTAGCGTGATGATGTCATAGCCCCTGCACGGGGCTGAGCCCTTCAGACCTCATGGAGAGTGATTAAAGAAAGACACGTTTTGCCTTTGCTTAAACAAAAGTCTCTGCCTGTTGTTTTCTATCGATCCCAACAATTGGTCAATAAAATTACATTTACGGCATTGGAATGAATTGACTTGACACAAGCTTGTAAATGCACTACACAGTCTGACATTGAGCCATGCAAATCAGGAGAGTCCCAGGCTCTGTCCTTTGCGTCTGTGTCGAGGAGCTCATGGACTTCTTTGTCACTAAGACTGCAACCATCTGGTCAGCTGACTTTGCTGCTTCCTCCCTTTCCCTTTGCCCACCTACAACTTGCATTTATATAGCACCTTTAACATAGTAAAACGTCCCAAGGCACTTCACAGGAGCGTTATCAAACAAAATTTGACTCCGAGCCACATGAGGGGATATTAGGGCAGATGAAGAGGTGGTTTTAAGGAGCGTCTTAAAGGAGGAAAGAGGGGTGGAGAGGTTTAGGGAGGAAATTCCAGAACTCAGGACCTCGGCAACTGAAGACTCGGCCGCCACTGATGAAACGATTAAAATCAGGGATGCACAAGAGGCCAGAATTGGAGGAGCGCAGATATCTCGGAGGGTTGTAGGGCTGGAGGAGGTTACAGAGATAGGGAGGGGCGAGGCCCTGGAGGGATTTGAAAACAAGGATGAGTATTTTAAAATTGAGGTGTTTCTTGACTGGGAGTCTATGTAGGTCAGCGAGCACAGGGGTGATGGGTGACCGGGACTTGGTGCGAGTTAGGATACATGCAGCAGAGTTTTAGATGAGCTTAAGTTTATGAAGGGTGGAAGATGGAAGGCCAGTCAGGAGTGCGTTGGAATTGTCAATTCTAGAGGTAACAAAGGCATGGATGAGGGATTCAGCAGCGGATGAGCTGAGGCAGGGGCCGAGTCGGGCAATGATACGGAGGTGGAAATAGGCAGTCTTAGTCATGGTGTGGATAAGTGGTCGGAAGCTCATCTCTGGGTCATATATGACACCAAGGTTGCGAACAGTCTGGTTCAGCCTTAGAGATTTGTCAGGGAGAGGGATGGAGTTTGTGGCTAGGGAACGGAGTTTGTGGTGGGGACCGAAAACGATGGGTGCAGTCTTCCCAATATTTAGTTGAAGGAAATTTTTGCTCATCAGTACTGGATGTTGGACAATTTACAGACAGTGGAGGGGTCGAGAGAGGTGGTAGAGCTGAGTGTCATCAGCATACATGTGGAACATGATGTTGTGTTTTCAGATGATGTCACCGAGGGACAGCATGTAGATGAGAAATGGGAGGGCTCCTAGTCCTGAACCTCTCTCTAGTTTCTCTCCCATCTTCCCTCACGCCCTCTCTGAGCTCATACAATCAGCACAGGAGGAGGCCATCGTGCCTGTGACGGCTCTTTGAAAGAGCTATCCAGTTAGTCCCACTTCCTCTGTTCTTTCCCCATAGTCCTGCAATTTTTTCCTTTTCAAGTATTTATCCAATTCCCTTTTTGAAAGTTATTATTGAATCTGCTTCCACCACCTTCAGGCAACGCATTCCAGATAATCATAACTCGCTGCGTAAAAAAATTCCATCTACCCCCCCTCCCCTGTTCCTTTGCCAATTATCTTAAATCTGTGTCCTCTGGTTACCAACTCACCCACCAGTGAAAACAGTTTCTCTTTATTTACTCTACTCCATGAGACCCACCTCATGCTCCCTTGACCCCATTCCAACAAAACTGCTGCTCACCCAACTTTACTTCCTGGCCCCCATGCTAGCTGTTATTGTAAATAGTTCCCTCTCCTTCTGGTATTGTCCACCCCACCACCTCCCTTTCAAAACCACCGTCATTACTCCCCTCCTCAAAAAGCCCACCCTTGACTCATCTCCAACCTCTCATTCCTCTCCAAATTTCTTGAATGTGTTGTAACCTCCCATCTTTCCCATAATTCCCTGATTACATTTCTCCAATCGGGTTTCTTCCCAGCCACAGCACTGTAACAGCACTAACTAAAGTTGCAAATAACATCCTCTGTGACGCTGACTATGGTGTGTTATCCAATTATAGCCAGAACTTCTCCAGCAATGGCTTCTCATCCCACCCCCACACCATTACCTTTGGAGTCCCACGATCTATCCTTGCCCCCCTCCTCTTTCTCAGCTACATGCTGTCCCTTGGCGACATCATCCAAAGACTTGGGGTCAAGTTTCGCACCTCACTGATGACACCCAGCTTGATCTCACCATCATGTCTCTAGCCTTTGCTGTTAGAATGCTTGTCCAACATCCAGCCTTGGATGAACCGTAATTTCCTCCAGTTAAACATTGGGAAGCCCAAAGCCATTGTCATTGGCCCCCATCACAAACGCCGTTCCCTAGCCACCGATATTATCCCCCTCACTAGCCACTGTCTCAGGCTGAACCAGACTGTTCGCAACCTCGGCATCCTACTTGACCCTGAGCTTCCGACCCCATATCCTCTCCACAATAAGGACCTACTTCTACCTGCATAATATCGCCCATCTCAGCCCCTGCCTCAACCCATCTGCTGCCGAAATCCTCATCCGTGATTCTGTTACCTTCAGACTCAACCATTCCAAGACTATCCTGGCCGGCCTCCCATCTTCCATAAATTGAACTAATCTAAAACTCTGCTGCCCCATCCTAACTCACAGCAAGTCTTGTTCACCTATCATCCCTGTGCTCGCTGATCTACTTTGGCTCCTGGTCCCCCAACACCTCAAATTTAAAGTACTCATCCATGTGTTTAATTCCCTTTGTGGCCTCACCATCCCTATCTCTGTATTCTCCAGCCCTACAATCCCCTCCCAGAAATCTCCAACTCTGGCCTCTTGTGCATCCCCCCCTCCCTTTGCCCTAACATTGGCGGCTGTGCCTTCAGCTGTCTAGGCCTTGTACTCTGGAATTCCCACCCTGAAACACTCTACGTCCCTTTCTTCCTTCAACACCCTACTTAAAACCCAACTCCTTGACTAAGCTTTTGTTCACCACTCCTAATATATTCCTTGGCTTTTTTTAACACCAAACACCTTGGAACGATTTTCTACATTCAAGGCGCTATGTAAATGCAAGTTGTTGTACTGAGTTGACCATTCTTAGCTAGAATGATGGCGATGAGGGAGAATGGTGTAAGCATTCTTTTAGCTGCTAGGCAATCCTCTGTTCGACCTGCCACCTTCCATAAACTTGAGCTCATCCAGAATTCTGCTACCTGTATCTTAACTTGCAGCAAGTCCCGTTCACCCATCACCCCTGTGCTTGCTGATCTACATTGGCTCCTGGTCCACTAATGCCTCAATTTTAACATGCTCATCCTCAGGTTCAAATCCCTCCATGGCCTTTCCCCTCCCTACTTCTGTAACTTGCTCCAGTGCTACAATCCTCCAAGATCTCTGCTCTTCTCCATTTCTGGCCTCTTGCGTGTCCCTGATTTCCTTTGCTACACCATTGGCGGTTGTGCCATCAGCCATCTAGGCTCTGGAATTCCCTCCCTAAACCTCTCTGCCTCTCTCCTCCTTTAAGACGCTCCTTAAAACCGATCTCTTTTGGTCGCCCCTCCTAATGTCTCCCTCTTTGGCTTGGTGTCAAATGTTGTCTGATTACGCTCCTGGGACATTTTACGACGTTAAAGACGCTATATAAATGCAAGTTGTTGTTGTTAGACTCTGCACAGCTCCCGAGGAGGGTTCTGATTCCAGCCTGCACAAACAGAATGAGGCTTGGAATACTTCTCATTCCTTGATGCTGTTCCAGAGCTGCCATTCATTCCCTTGGCCAATATCTGTCAGTTACTGCCGTGCTCTCAGCTGTTACTGGTTTAGGGAATGAGTGATGGCTTTGGAATGAAAAGAATCCAATTTGTATCAGAAGCATTCCTTGTCCAGTTCTGTGTCTCGAAGCTTGGTTCCAACTCGCAATGTTGAGCCCCTCAAGGACGATGGGGGGTGAAGAAGCAACAGTTTTATTGATAGATTTTTGTTTTTACAATTGAAGAACGTGCATTTATATAGCGCCTTCCATGACCTAAGGACATCCCAAAGTACTTTACCTTTGAAGTGTAGTCACTGTTGTAATGTAGGAAATGCAGCAGCCAATTTGCAAGATCCCACAAATAAAGTGATAGCAATCAGATAATGTTTTTATAGTGATATTGGTTGAGGGATAAATATTGCCCAGGACACACGGGAGAACTCCTCTGCTCTTAAAAATAGCGCCATCTGATCTTTTACGTCCACCCAAGAGGGCAGACGGGACCTCGATTTAACTCTCTCAGTACTGCACTGGGATTGTCAGCCTAGATTATAGTTACAAGTCTCTAGATGTTGTATGCGGGGGACATAATACTTTGTGTTAAATTGTTCCAAATAGAACATCCTCCTAACTTCTCCAAAGGTTTGCAACTGGCCAGCTAATGCCATCAAGTGATGGTACCAATTGATTTTAATATTGCAGTGAAGATTGTGTATTACTATTTTAACAAAATGGTCAATTCCCCTTCATTCCCCATGTTTGCTTCCTTATAATACTGTGTAAATCGATACCCAACTTTCTGAGACATCAGATTCCCGGATATTTGTGAGGAAGTGCACCGAAACATCACAAGCTGTGAAGAATGGCAACATTGAGATCTGATTTCTTCATAGAGCTCCAAAGATTGCAAATTGTATATCATTAGATTAAGCTTTTCCGGTCTGCCATATCACTTGTTGCAATTTGGGCAAAGACCCAGTGTATTTTACATGTGGCAAACCAAAGGCAGCTTCTGATCTCTCCGATAGATGGCAAGACACTGTGCTGCCATACCACAGATTTAGGCTAAACTACAGATCTGTTTATTATGAGAAAGAAATATGCACAGAAGCAAGTTACATCAGATAAGGTGGTGCTTCACTGTCGCTGGTACATTTAATCTGTTTTATGTTAGACTCAAAAAACAGATGAAGAGTCTTGGATGAATTTAAAACATAGGCTCCATGGTATTAGCTTTGGCTCAGTGGGTAGCCCTACCACCTCCGAGTCAGAAGGTTGTGGGTTCAAGCCCCACTCTACAGACTTGAGCACATAGTCCAGGCTGACACTTTAGTGTCAGCACTCATGGAGTGCTGACACTAGTCGGAAGTGCCGTCTTTCGGATGAGACATTAAACCAAGACGTCTGACCTCTCGGGTGAATGTAAAAGATCCCCTGACACTATTTTCAAAAAGAGCAAAGGAGTTCTCCTGGTGTGCTGGCCAACATTTATCCCTCGACCAATATCACAAAAAAAAAATTCTATGGTTATTATCATGTTTGTGGGACCTTGCTGTGTGCAAATTGACTGCCGCATTTCCTACATTACTGTATAACGGTGACTATACTTAAAGTACTTTGGAACGTCCTGAGGTCGTGAAAGTCAGTATATAAATGCAAGTTTTTCCTTTAAGCACGTTGGAGTTCCACCTCACCTTGGTGATTTGGACGTGTGGTGCTTTTATAATGAATGAACGAAAGATATAGTAAAAAATAACACTGCCAGTTTCGTGGTTATAGCCAATATAGTACAAGCTATTCCTTTTCATCTCTGGTCCGAGCAGCTTCTTGTGTGCCTGGATGCAGGACTTCCAATCAAATCAAAGCAAAGACACAATGGTAGGAGAAGCTTGGATATATTAATAAACAGTGACATGTGGCATTTATTTGCAATTTGCAGCAAATGCTGGTGCAACATCCACTTGATCAGCTTTTGGAAATTGAAGCTTATTTTTTTGATAGCCCAGCCATTTTGGATACTGACTGCTACAACCTTAACCTTCTCTAGCTCTACAACCCCTCCAAAGAAAACTGTGTTCTGGCCTCTTGTGCATCCTGGATTTTCTTCTCCCCACCATTGGTGGCCGTGCCTTCAGCTGTCTAGGCCCTAAGCTCTGGCATTCCCTCCCTAATTCTCTCTGTCTATCTATCCTCCTTTAAGATGGTCCTTAAAATCTACCTCTTTGACCAAGCTTTTGGTCACCTGTCCTAATATCTCGTGTGGTTCGGTATCAAACTTGTGTCGGATAACACTCCTGTGAAGCGTCTTGGGATATTTTACTATGTTAAAGGTGCTGTATAAATGCAAATTGTTATTACAATCCTGCCAGAATGATGCGTATGAATATGATTTAAATCAAATTATTGTGTGGCTCTGAAAGGGTCAATAAAGTTGAATGAAGATGTTGCTCGTTGAATTGCAAGAAGTCAAGTGGCAGTTTATGAGCCCACAATACCATCCCTCTGGGATTTCTCCTGCTCCACTGACTTGTGTTGTGTTCTTTTCCCTCAGTTGTTGGAGGCCAACACCCAATTGATGTTGGCCCACTCGCAACACCTGCATGAAATACAACAATTAAAGGAGCAAATTGGCAATGCTGTGCCCAAAAATCAGTTGGTGCAATTGCAAGTGAAGCTAGCAGAAGGACAGCATAGAGTGCAGCATCTCCAAGAACAGTTCAACACTCAGAGTCAGGAAGCCACCAAACTGATGTGTGAACAACAGGTAAAGCACAAGTCCCATACCGCAAGCAGGTTTTTGGATCCTAATTAGACCCTGGTTTGCCTGTCTGTAAATGGTTCAAAAGGCCAGCTCCATGCTCAGGCACTGAAGAGTTCAGCTTTATGTAGGAGGACCAAATGTAACAACTTCTATCCAAAACTCTGCTGCCCATAGTCTAACCAATAACAACTTGTATTTATATAGCACCTTTAATGTAGTTAAATGTCCCAAGGCACTTCACAGGAGCGTTATCAAACAAAATTTGACACCGAGCCACATAAGGAGATATTTGTGGCAGATGATCAAAGATATAGGTTTTGGGGAGTATTTTAAAGGCACATAGAGAGGTGTAGAGGTTTAGGGAGGGAATTCCAGAGATTCGGGCCTTGGCTGCTGAAGGTACAGCCACTAATTGATGAGCAATTAAAATCGGGGATACCCAGAAGGCCAAAATTGGCAGAGTGCAGATATCTCGCATGGTTGTAGGGTTGTAGGAGGTTAGAGAGATAACCAGCACCTCTCACCCCCTGTTCTCACTGACCTACATTGACACGTGGTCCAGCACCACCTGAGATTTAAAATTCTCACCTTTGCGTTCAAATCCCTCCATGGTCGTCCCTCCCTATCTCTAACCTATTCCAGCCCTCCAAACTTATGCAATCTCTGCATTCCTCCAATTCTGGCCTTTTGTGCATCCCCCACTTCCTTCGCCCCACCACTGGCAGCCACGCCTTCAGCTGTCTACACCCTAAGCTCTTAAATTCCTTCCCTAAACCTTTCCAACTTCTTAAAACCTGCCTCTTTCACCTATCCCAATATCTCTATGTGGCTCAATTTCAGTTTTGTCTGAAAGCTCCTGTGAAGCGCTTTGGGATGTTTTACTATTTTAAAGGCACTATATAAATGCAAGTTGTTGTAACTAGTTTGGTTGCAGGATGCAGGTGGCACAGTCCAAGGAATAAATTCTCCAATTGCTTCATTATGAGGCAAAGATGCCTTGTTGAACAAAGCAACACTTCCTGCTCTGAGAAAGTGCTCAAGTCTGATTCCCTGGGCTCCCCGTCAATCAACTCCACTGTTACCGGTTGGGTGACTTTTTGCTGTTTTCAGTTGGCCTGCTATGTGGACATGAGATGAAGAAATAGCATTTTCTGGTGTGTGGTGCTTAAGTAGTACCCCTTCCTAAATCAGAATGGTACGAGACACGAGGGATTTCAATTATGGGGAGAGATTAGAAAAAACTGGGATTATTCCTGGAGCAGAGAAGGTTAAGGGGTGATTTAAGAGCTGTTGAAAATTATGAAGAGTTTTGATAAAAGTAGGTAGGGAGAAACTGTTTCTAATGGCAGGAGGGTTGGTAACCAAAGGGCACAGATTTAAGATAATTGGCTAAAGAACAAGAGGGGTGATGAGAATTTGTTTTTATGCAGCAAGTTATGATCTGGAATTCACTGCCTGCAAGGGCAGTGGAAGCAGATTCAGTAACTTTCAAAAGGGAATTGGATATATACTTGACAGGGAAAAATTTGCAGGAGAGTGAGACTTATTCAATAACTCTTTCAAAAAACCAGCAGAGGTACTGTATAATTCTATGCATCTCTGCATCCAACTGCATTTCCTGTATCAATTGCCAAAGTAAGAGTTTTGAAAATGTTTAAGTCCAATGTTGCCCAGTCTCTTTACCAGCCAGGCTACAAGAGAAATCACTGTACATTCCATTTCAGGAGGAGTACGAGAGACTTCTGAAGCAAATGGAGGAAAGGATGGAGGAGGTTGAACAGAAACTGAAAAGTGTACGAATGATGCTTCAAGAGAAGGTGAACCAGCTCAAGGAACAGGCAAGTAATTGCAGTGTACAGGTTTAACATGAAACGATGGATAAAAGCAGTCATAAGCCACTGCCCTAGATAGCGAGAGACATACAACAGAAACAAACTAACAAAGCATGCATTTGCTTCCATATGTGATGTGTATCAGAATTACATGCCTCTAATATTTTTAAATACAGCATTTATAGGCTAAAACAAGCTTATGCACTTGTGAAGATGCTCCTGGCTTTGGAGCAGCTATAAAATAAGGTTTGTTTCATTGTCAAGGTGAGCTGCAATCCTTTGGGTGTTGTGCCCAGATGTGAAACTATATTTCTCATTTATCGAAACTAGCGTAAAGACTCTGCTATAATAAATTCAGGTATTTGTTTGGGTGGATTGTAATTGAGACAGGTGCACTATTCAGGATTGCTGATCTACATTGGCTCCTGGTCAGCCAATGCCTCGATTTTAAAAATTCTCATCCTGGTTTTCAGATCCCTCCATAGCCTCATGCCTCCCCATCTCTAACCTCCTACAGCCTGACAACCTTCATCTCTGTGCTCCTCCAATTCTGGCCTTCTACACATCCATGACTTTAATTGCTCCACCATTGGAGATGATGCCTTCAGCTGCCAAGGCTTTAAGTTCTGGCATTCCCTTCTTAAACCACACCTCCTTTCAGACACTCCTTAAAACCTACCTCTTCGATCAAGCTTTGTTACCTATCCTAATATCTCCTTGTGGGGCTTGGTGTTAAATTTGGTCCAATACCCTTCCTGTGCAGTGTCTTGGGATGTTTTTACTGCATTAAAGGCACTATATAAATGCAAGTTTTTGATTGAAGAATTGATTTGCCTTTTTTGCCTGCAGTTTACCAAGAATGCCAAGTCTGACTTGATGTTGAAGGATCTGTATGTGGAGAATGCCCAGCTGATGAAAGCATTGCAGATTACAGAGCAGCGGCAGAAGGGCGCTGAGAAAAAGAACTTCTTGCTGGACGAGAAAATTGCAGCTTTGAACCGACTACTAAGAAAAATTGCTCCAGCCTCTCTTTCCTAATGGTGTCCAAATGTTGCTGCTTTAACAGTATTTTAAAAGAACTTGTGCCTGTGGTACTTAAACATCATTTCATCCTAATGTAATTAGCCCTGGAAAACAGTCAAAATAACCAACTGAAGAGTCAAATTCTGTCTTGGTATTCTATTTTAAGAGATTTTTTTTACCTCAAATCTTGCAATGCTAGCCCCATTTAAAAAAAAAAGTGAAGGTCACAGATTTATTTGTAAACATAGTTTGGGAGAAATTGTTTACTTTCCTTCCATTTATCCCTTCTCTCCTGAAGGCAGTGACTTGTACTGAAGGGGAACGCTATAAAAGAGATGGATTAAAATGTCAGATGGGATGGCGAAAAGCATAAATAGATTCAATTTCCCTGCTGGCAGTTTTTCTTTCAATTAATAGAACTCCCCTGTTTGTCTTCACGCTGGCAGCAGGAGAGACTACTGACCAAATGAATGGCCCAGCGATACTTCTGCCTTTAACCGGTCTACAGCCCAATGTTGCCATTTCTAACCTGCCCGCTCACCTAGGCCCTAGTGCTGCTCCCTTTCTCCCGATTGTTTCACAAATAGGAGACTAAGAAAAAAGAAAGTGAGGGGAGACGGCCAGAAATTAAAGGGCAAATGGAATGAAGAAGCATAATGTAGATTGGGAGATGGACACGCTGTTTAATCCTGATTCTGCCCGACAATCAGCAGCAGTCCACGTGCTAGTTGTGAAACACAAATACAACCATTGCTCCAATTGGTTGGATGCCCCTGATCTGGGGCACTTACTCTAGTGCTGGGTAGGATATCTGTTTATACATTTACAATGCAGATTACCAACTCTCCCACTCAATAAACCAAGTTTGATGTGTTTCCAGGGAATAACTGCATTCATGTAGCAGAACCTTCTCATTTACTAAATTTACTTTGAGATCCTGTTTTGTAATTTCCTTGATTTTTCTTTAGTTGATTGCTCCTGTAAATGTATAAAATGTACAGTTGATATGAAAACTGAACAAATGTTCTTGTTATTTGAAGATAAGACAATTTGTAAATGCTGACCCTGCTGTACAGAAACTCATGTTTTATTTAACTGATACCATTTTGATGAAAACGTTTTATAAAATCAAAGAATATATTATGTACACTGATTATTTAAATTGATTTGGATTAAAATGTATTGTTTATCTAAAGCTGCAATATTTGCTCACTCGCTCCCCTGGTCCAAGTATGCAGACTCGGTCAGGTCAGAAGTTCTACATCTTTTCAGTCTCACTTCAGGTTATACACATCAGTACATACAGCTACAGAAGACCACTGCTGAGCTGTATGCTCCCACAGCATGATTGTGCTTTGTAAATATTTTCCCACATGTAATTGCAGTGACTGACAAAGCAGAAGTTAAACTACGAATCATTGAGCAGCAATTTTCCTTATTCCACTGCCAGATGTGTCTAAAACCTACAAGGCTTATGACATTTCTCTGCGCTCTTCTTAAACATGAAAACACAAGCCTCGTGAACCTTTCCACAACAACTACAGTGTTTCTATTTATAAAAGGAGAATCCATGTGATTTAAGCCAACAGCTGAGGAATTTTTCAATTTACCGTCAAGCTAGCAAGGCTGATGTTCACAGGTAAGTCATATTTTAGCTTAAAGTCTACAAGATACAGACAATACATAATCAAAGCAACAGTCCAAGCAAGCTAAAGTAACCTACAAAAGATATTGGTTGTTTTCTTTAAACTGGCACTCAGGACAGCACGTGTTCCAAGATTCCTTGACGAATTAACTGTTCACACTTCCATCTGGGCATAAAATGCTGAAAGAAAACAAAAGAAATAATCACAGAATCCCCACAGTGCAGATAGAGGCCATTTTGGCCCATCGAGCCTGCACCGACACATATCCCACCCGATCCCCGTAATCCCACGTATTTAATCCCCCTAACACTAAGGGTCAATTTATCATAGCCAATCAACCTAACTCGCACATCTTTGGACTGTGGGAGGAAACCGGAGCACCCGGAGGAAACCCACGCAAACACAGGGAGAATGTGCAAACTCCACACAGGCAGTCACCCGAGGCCGGATTCGAACCCGGGTCCCTGGCGCTGTGAGGTAACAGTGCTAACCACTATGCCACCGTGCTGATTAATGAAGTTATTTACTTTTCTTCTGGTGGAGCGTGTGAGAAAGAAGTGAGGGACAAAGAAAGAGAATGTGTATTACAGCTCCATGTATATGAACCAAATCCTTGGATTTCCTCAATGTGAGAATATTTTGTAGCAAATCAGGAACAGATAGGTTACAGACACCAAGAATCAGGAGAATCAAGAGAAAATGGGACAGACGTATAGGGACCTCTAGTGGTAAAAATTCTGTAATGAGTTTGGAATGATCAAAAAAATCCTAATTATGAGGCATATTATAATGAAACCAATCTATAAATTTTACAACATGGAGTTAGTTGTTAGAATGTAGAGATGCACTGGCAGTAGACAGAAGTGAAAATCCTCACTGGTACAGTGGAGGATGTTAATGCGGAGGTGGATCAGGAAGAGCTTCATTCTGATCTGCCCTGTGAATATTTAATGTGGATACTGGGTGGCAGAAAAATATTTTCCATTCTCTGCACTGATGTATTCAAGTGAATTTTCCTGCTCATCAAGGTGATACATTTTAAGCAGAGTGGTAGAAAGTGGAAGTAACCATTGAACATGTTCTCACTCACTTCCTAACATTTGCCTCAAATATGTTCTAAACACAGACTACAGACCCTCTTATTCTGAAAACTACCTGTGTGGGAGAAGGGGAAAAGGAATTTACAGAGCAAGGTTTGTAGAAAGCAGTCTCAAATATTACCTGGCTGTTTTTTTTCAGAAGCACCGTAGTACCATCATCAATTTCATATTCGCCGTAATCTTTTAAACACCTCACCTACAGGAGGGGAAGAAAATCCACAAAATGTATAACAACTTGCATTTATACAGCACCTTTAACATAGTAAAATGTCCCAAGGCGCTTCACAGGAGCAATTACCAAACAAAATTTGCCACCGAGTCACATGGAGATATTAGGACAGGTGACCAAAAGATTGGTCAAAGAGGTAGGTTTTAAAGAACATCTTGAGATAGATGTTTAGGGAGAGAAATCCAGAGTTTAGGGTCTAGGCAGCTGAAGACCTGTCTGCCAATGGTGGGGCGAAGAAAATCAGGGGTGCACAATAGGCCAGAGTTGGAGGAACGCAGAGTTCGGAGGACTGCAAGAGGTTAGAGATGGGGAGGGACAAGGCCGTGGAAGGATTTTAACGCAGGGATGCTTGACTGGGTCAATGTAGGTCAGCGAGCACAGGGGTGATGTGTGAATGCTACGCAGTGATCTGCATGTTTTCCTGTTCCTTGTTTATTGAAGTCATTTTTCTTGCAAAATTTTTTTTTTTTTTTTTTTTTAAAAAAGGAAACAAATGGGTCAATTAATGGCTGCCTAAACCATTCTCCACCCTGTATGCATAATGGGAATAAATTGTATAAAATCAAATATTCTGGCACCGCATAGTACACAAGTTCACAACTGCACGGCGAGTTATCAATGTTAACCGAGCCATAGTAAGGAGATACTGGGCACGAGCCTGGCAACATGCACCAGCACTAGTCATAATGGCTATAGCAAAGACCCGGGACTAAGTCACCTATGTAACCGATCCACACTAATATGCAACATACAGAGACCACAGGAGGGAGAGAAAGTTAACAATATCACATGGTTCTGCTGTAAAATTTGAAGTATCATAATAAAGAATATAAGTTGCCTGACATATTAAGGATGCGACAGGAATACCACAGGCTTTGAAGTGAAATGGAGTTAATATGAGAGATACTAGAGGTCAAGAAAAAGTTCTCTGTTCCAGGAGGGAAGTGTCATTTTCAGAATCACATTCAAGTGACAAAACCATAAAATCGATAAGATTTGTCATTGCTTTAGACACAGATTCAAGAATTCTGATGAATCAGTTCACTAGGCAACACACCATCTTATTTTATTAGAAATGGATGTCTATCGCACTTCAGCAGCCAAATGGACCAACATCCCTATAAACATCCATGGTTGACCCGAGTGCACTGATCACTAAACCTCAAGTTACAATACAGTAAACTCTTGTTTAAACAGCACCTAATTATCCGGAATTCTCCAATAACCGGCAAAATTCAGGCATAGGTTTTGAGGCTTCCGTATATGGTATATTTGTGGCCGTGCAGCCGTGGCTCCGGCACCTGTGGCCGGGGCTCCGGCACCTGTGGCCGTGCAGCCGGGGCTCCGGCACCTGTGGCCGTGCTCTCGTACCTTGGGCCATTGTCACTCCATGTCCCTTCTTCTGGTCTGAGGTCAGCCGATATATAAATTGCCTCAGTAGGTATACCTCTCCGTTATCTGGAATTTTTTAATCAACCGGCACCATCCCGGTCCCATAGGTGCCGGATGCAAAAGAGTTTACTGTACTTGCCTCGATAAACAGACTTTTTGGAGGTTTCATATCTTGAGTTATGTCCAGCCCTTCGTCTCCTCCAATGGACCTCATGTAAGTGGCAAGCGACTTTTTGTACTGGTTGAACCATTCTGTCTGCAGTGAAGAAAGAATCAAAGCTAATGCAAAGGAACTCCTGAAACTGAATATTCAAGGAATAGCAGTGCAGAGTGGAAAACTACAGGAAAACCACCCTTCAAAGTGAATCCTTTGCATTGGGACACTCCACAAACCAACATTCGGACATTTTACTTGTTAGACAAACTAAAATACACCTTTTTAAACAAATCCAAAAGTTCTGCTTTGTTCTACTAGCTTTTAGTGATGGTCATTTAATTCATTCTCAGGATATGGGTGTCGCTGGCAAGGCTGGCATATTTTGCCCATCCCTAGCTACCCTCGAGGTGGTTGTAGTGGGCCTTCTTGAACCACTGCAATATTCTTTTTTGTAGCAGTTTGAGTGGCTCGCTAGGTCACCTCAGAGGGCAGTTAAGAGTCAGCCATGTTGGTGTGGGACTGGAGTCACATATTAGGCCAGACCGGGTAAGGACGCCAGGTTTCCTTCCCTAGAGGACATTAGTGAACCAGTTGGGTATGTTCACATGAGAACTCACGTTCTCTGGATTACTAGTCCAATAACATAACCACTACACCACGTACCGTTTAATGTGGAATTATTAAAGCCAAACAACTGCTGTTGCAGTAGCAGCAACAACAACCACCATTTATATAGCACCTTTAACACAGTAAAAAATCCCAAGGTACTTCACAGGAACGATTATCAAACCAAATTTGACACTGATCCACATAAGGAGATAATAGGATAGGTGAAGTGGTAGGTTTTAAGGAGCGTTTTAAAGGAGGAGTGAGCGGTAGAGAGGCAGCGAGGTTTAGGGAGGAAATTCTTAGGGCCGAGGCAGCTGAAGGCACAACCGCCAATGGTGGAGCGAAGAAAAACAGGGATGCTCAAGGAGGACAGAATTGGAGGAATGCAGAGCTCTCGGAGGGTTGCAGGGCTGGAGGAGGTTACAGAGATAGGATGGGGCGAGGCCATGGAGGGATTTGAAAACAAGGATGAGAACTTTAAATTAAGGGCGTTGCCAGACCGGGAGCCAACGTAGGTCAGTGAACACGGGGGTGATGGGTGAATGGGATTTGGTGAGTTAGGATACGGGCAGCAGAGTTTTGGATTAGCTCAAGTTTACAAAGTGTGCAAGGTGGAAGCATTGGAATAGTCGAGTCTAGTGGCATCAACAGCACGGATGAGGGTTTCAGCAGCAGATGAGCGGTGGCAGGGGCAGAGATGGGCAATGTTAGAGTGAAAGTAGGTAGTCTTGGTGATGGATGATGGTGAGGATATGGGGTCAGAAACTCAGGGTCAAATAGAATGCCAATGTTGCAAACAGTCTGGTTCAGCCTCACTAGTTTGTGTCAGACTTTTTAAACAGTGTGACACTTGCAGTGTAATATACAGTATAGGAATTGTTTAAACCACTGCCCAAATAGCCAAGGCATCACCCACAGTACTGACTCCCACCCAGAAGAACCAAACATGAAATGGCAACATAAACCTTCACTTGAATGTGTGATGCGCTATCAATTACTCATAAAAGACTGAGAGTTAGAAGAGTAACTAAAGGCTTTATTAACAACAGAATGGAGGTCTGCCTCGAGTGGTCGACCGGTCCAGGATACCAAGGGCTGGGGAGCAGTCACCTTTATACTAGGACCTGTGGGAGGAGTCAGCCGAGGCATGTCCAGGCATGTACACAGTGGAATACAAACAGGACAAACAGGAATACAAACAAACAGTGGTTTACCACAATGTGCTCATTCAGCAGATTTTACTAGTTCTTCCCTGGTCACAACACAGAGCACTGTGGGGTGCATCAGGGAGGAAAGACTTCAGACAACCACATCTACTCATCCTACAAGAATGTTGATTCCTGCTGTCTAGTCAGTGATGATTAGGAATCGGGTTCTTTCTTTAAATTTCCCAGTTTTTATTTTAAAAGATTTAAACCTGGTGAAAATTAGGAGAGATGGGAAGTGGGGGGGGGGGGGGGCGGCGCGAGAGAAAGAGAGCTAGCTCCCATTTTCCCCACTGATGTTACGCTGGTAAACAAGAGTGACCTGGGTGGGGCAAGGACCATTCCTTCTAATGCTACTTCTGGGATTTCCCACTGGATGAGGCATTGGGTGTATAATACGTCTGCCCAGATATGGGTGAACATAATAGAACATGGCATAAAAGTCAAGTCAATATCAGTATTTCCTGCCATTTGTGCCTTGGAAATACTGGGGGGGGGGGGGGGGGGGGGAAAGAGGCACAATGACATGGCATAACCAGTGTGTCTATAGGTAGAGTTCAAAAAAAATTAGATGGCCCCTTTGATGAACTCAATCAATCGCAGAGCCTTAGTCAAAGTGGGAATTTTAAAAAACTTGCAGCATCCCCGCTCCCACTCCTCCCATTAGCTAACACTGCCAGACCTGCTTTGCTGTAGCAAGGCACTGCAACCATTTCCCTCACAATAGGAGGCAGGCACCACAGCAACATTGCAAGTGGCCCAGGGGCCTACCCTAATCTTGTAAATCAACCCAACCTTAGGAAATGGACTGGGGACACAGGCAGATGGGAATCCCACTCTGCTGGAGATCTGCTGCTATTGCAGCAAACAGGAAATCTGACTCAATGACAGTTTAATTCCTGGGGGGAAATTCAATATTAACTGTTACTGTTATAGTTTATTCACTTATTCTTTAATGATGTATTTTTTAAATGCTATTTTGTAATTTTACTTACATAGGTTACAAATCTTTTTGAGGGAGTACTGGAGAGAAAAAACACTGAGCCCACCAGATGTGTAGGTCAAAGAGGCACACAGAACCAAAACATCACAAAGCTCATTAGAAAGAAGCAAGATTATGGGAAAACTTTTGTTGGGAAAACATGTGTTGGCAATACTGCCAACTTTCACTCTCTCTGGAGTCCCCAAAGGATCCATCTTTGGCCCCCCCTCCTCTGCCTCATATACATGCTGCCCCAGGCGACATCATCCACAGACAGTAGGGTCAGCTTCCATATGCATGATGCTGACACACAGCTCCACCTCTCAACTCCTCCACCACCTCTTGTCTGACAAGCTGCTCATCGAACATCCAGTCTCAGATGAGTCACAACATCTTCCAGCTACTACACATGGGGAAGATCGAAGCCATCACCTTCAGCCCTGTCACAAAATCTGCACCCTTGCCATTGTCTCAGCTTGAACCAGACTGTTCCCAACTTTGGTGTTCCATTTGACCCCAACCGGAGTGCTCAACCCCATATCCTCACCATCCACTACACATCATTGCCAGCCCCTGTTCCCAGCTCAGCCCCGTGCCAGCTGAAATCCTCTCCCATGCCATTATCACCTCCAGACTTGACTATTCCAATGCTCTCCAGGCTGGTTTTCCAACTTCCACCACCCATAAACTTTACCGCATCCAAAACTCTGCTCCCTGTATCCCATCCCATTTCAAGTCCCAGTTGCTCATCATTTCTGTCCTTTCTGACTGGCTCCTGGTCACCAGTGGCCCAAATTTAAAATTCTCATCCTTGTGTTTATATCCCTCCCTAGCTCTGTAACCTCCTCCAGCCCTACAACTCTCCCCTCTGACTCCAGCCTCATGTGTATTTTCACTCCTCTTTGGATGCCATAACGTTCAGCTGCCCAGATCCCACTCTCTGGAATTCCCTCCCTAAACCTCTCCCTCCTCTAAAGACACTCCTTGAATCCTACCTCTTTGACTAAGCTTTTGGTCACCTGTCCTAATATCTCCTTATATGGCTCAGCATTTCCCCTGGCATCTTGGGATGTTCTTCTAAGTTAATGGTGCAATGTAAATACAAGTCGTTGAGGAAAGGATATTGGAGCAATGTGGAGTTACTAGTATGACACCACTGATGAAAGAATTGAAAAGCTGGGACTGTAATTACTAGACTGAGGGGGAGGGGTAAATTACAAAAGGGGTGTTCAAAGTTTTGAAAGGGTTTAAGAACGTAAATGGTGAAAGATTATTTCTACTGGTCAGTGAATCACAAGCAAAGGGCATGAATTTAAGATTAGCACGATAAAGCATTAAGGGGACATAAGACACATTTTCACACAAAGGTTGATCAGAATATTGAACATGTTACTGTGAGCAGCTATTGGAGGAGAGTCAATCACAGCAGTTAAAAGGGAACACTTGAGGGAAAATGTTAAAAAGGTCCCAGGATAAGAACAGGGAAATGGAATTAGAGCAAGTAGCTATGACGTGGAGCTAGCACAGGCACAGTTACGAATGGCCTCCTTCTATGCTGAAATTTCCATGGTTCTATGAAAAAGCAAAATTAAATTAGCCAGGGCTACACTAAAAGGGTCGAGGTGAACAGAGAGTTGGATGGACTGAATGGCTTTTCCTCATTCCCACATTTTTAGGTTCTTGACAATCTGTTTTAAAGCAGCCTTACCTCCTCAGCAGCAAAATGGAACCGGATTCCTGATGGTAGAACACTTCCATATTCCCATCTCAACGATCGAATCCGCAATAAACGGTCGTACCTGTTGAGGAGAAAACATGTTAATTTAATTTTTTTTTTTTTTTTTTTTTAAAGCTCGATCTCTTTCCTCTATTTCCCCCCCCCCCCCCCCCTTTACTTCTTTTCTGAAGGAACTATTCATACCGGCTCCCCACAGACCGAGGTCGCTCATTATCTCTCTCATTCATCTGCAGTGGATGTTGGTAGGCTATTTAACGATGGGACCTGATCCTGTGCTCGCCTGACATCAGCACACAAATACCCCCGGACAGTCAGTGGATGGTAATCAGGAGTGGATATCCTGGCTGATTTTCCCCCTCCCTTTCCCAGACACATTGATGCCAACTAAAGCACCTCGCTGCCGTCTTGAAGTCTGGACACTCCTCCCCATCCCCGTGACTTTATCCAGCCCTACAACTCTGCGTGCCTCCAACTCTGGCCTCTTGGGAATCCCCGACTTCCTTTGCCCCACCATTGGCAACCGTACTGTCAGCTGCCTAGGCCCCAAGCTCTGGAATTCCCTCCCTAAACTCTGCCTCGCTCTCCCCTCCTTTAAGATGCTCCTTAAAACCTACATCACCTGTCCCAATGCCTCCTTCTTTGATTTGGTGTCAATTTCTGTCCAATTACGCTCCTGTGAAGCACCTTGGGACGTTTTACTATGTTAAAAGGCACTATAAAAACACAAGCTGGATTCTCTTGACCAGATTTTACAAGGTAAAAACAATGACACGTACAAACTTTTGAAAAGGCTTTCATTCAACAATGAAACCTGAAAACAGCATACAGATTAGGTTGGCTTTGTATCTTCACCTACGTCCTTCGAATGAACATTACTTAGCAATAGGTACTTGTAAAGACTGACTCTTTGTTACTCATTGTATTTTTGATGGAGACAGTTTAATATATCGCGGGACAGAGAAGATAATGAGCCCCTCGTCCTGATGTAGACAGGAACCCAGCTACCGGATGCCAAGGAAATTTGGATGAAAAATAAATCTATGGTTTCCCTGGCAGAACAGAGCCATGGGAGCTGTGAATTTCCCACATTTAATCCACATAAATTCACTGATATCAGCTGTAGGTAGTCTGTGTCCCCCAAGCTCAGGGAGGGGGAATAAAAACCAATCAGAAACGGTTTCCACCCTCACTACTAGAATCATACAGCACTGAAAGAGGCCACTCAACCCATCGAGCCTGTGCCAGCTCTTTGAAAGAGCTATCAATTAGCCCCACTCCTCTGTTCTTTCCCCATAGCCTTACTATACACTTTGAGAGTGTGGATATTGTGCGAGGATACCCTCATGATATACTGCCCATCATTGCTGAAACTCTAATCCATGCTTTCATTGGCGCAAAGATTGATTTCTCAAAGGCTCTCACTGGCCTTCATTTGCAGCAGTTAATCCAGAAGTCTGTGGTCCATATCTTCTCCTGTACAATATCCAATACAGATGTGGGGGAGGTGCCTGAGGTTTGGAAAGTGGCAAATGTGACACCATTGTTCAAGAAAGGGTGCAAGGACAATCCTAGTAACTACAGGCTGGTCAGTTTAACATCAGTGGTGGGTAAAGTTTTAGAAACAATAATCAAGGAAAAAATTAACGGGCACTTGGAGAGGTTTAAGCTAATTAAGGAGAGCCAACACGGATTTGTAAAAGGCAGATCGTGTTTGACTAATCTAATTGAATTTTTTGATGAAGTAACAGGGAGGATTGATGAAGGGAATGCAATGGATGTTGTTTACATGGATTTTCAGAAGGCGTTTGACAAAGCACCACATAGAAGGCTGGTTAACAAAATTGAGGCTCATGGAATAGGTGGGTCAGTGGCAGCTTGGATAAGGAATTGGCTTAAGGATAGAAATCAGCGAGTTGTGGTAAATGCCTGTTTTTCAGACTGGAGGATGGTAGACAGTGGTGTTACCCAAGGTCAGTGCTGGGGCCATTGCTTCTTTTGAAATTACCTGGATATTGGAATACAGAGTAGAATTTCTAAATTTGCCGATGACACCAAACTTGGGGGTGTGGCAAATATTGATGATACCAATCGACTGCAACAGGACATAGAAAGGCTAGCAGAATGGGCAGATGGAATTTAATACAGAGAAGTGTGAGGTGATGCATTTTGGCAGAAGGAACAGGGAGAGGCAATATACACTTAATGGCACAGTTTTAAAGAGTGTGCAGGGACAGAGGGACCTGGGAGTTAATGTGCATAGGTCGCTGAAGGTGGCAGGACATATTGAGAGAGTGGTTAGCAAAGCATATTGGATCTTGGGTTTCATAAAGAGAGGTATTGAGTACAAAAGTAGAGAAGTTATGCTGAACCTTTATAAAGCGCTGGTTAGGCCACAACTGGAGTATTGCGTCCAGTTCTGGTCACCACACTTTAGGAAGGGTGTGAAGGCCCTTGAGAGGGTGCAGAGGAGATTTACCAGAATGATTCCGGGGATGGGGGATCTTAGCTACAAGGACAGGTCGGAGAAGCTGGATTTGTTTTCATTAGAGCAAAGGAGGTCGAGGGGTGATTTGATAGAGGTGTACAAGATTATGACGGGTTTGGATAGGCTAGACGGGGAAAGGCTGTTCCCATTAGTTGATGGTACAAGGACTAGGGGACACAAATTTAAGGTTCTGGGCAAGAGATAAAGGCGGAATGTGAGGAAAAACTTATTTTTACGCAGCAAGTGGTGATAACCTGGAATTCGCTGCCAACAGAAGTGGTGGAAGCGGAGACACTTAATGTTTTCAAGGGGAGACTGGATAGGCACTTGAGGGAAATAAACTTGCAGGGCTACAGGGGTAGAGCGGGGGAATGGGACTGACTGGATCGCTCCACAGAGAGCCGGTACGGACAAGATGGCCGAATGGCCTCCTTCTGTGCCATTATGACTCTATAACACATGCCTCATGCTTGCCATGTTCTACTGGCTCCCTGTATCCCACTGAATCAATGTCAGGATCCCTTCATTGCTTCACACCACATCAATGGTCTCCTGCAGTCCATACCCTACACTCCTCCGGCTCACTACAGGAGACTTTGGTTTATCCGGAGGTTGTATGTCCGGAAACCTCGATCTACCAGCAGAAATCAGGAGCCGTTTTGTTCGGTTTTTTTTCTTCGTGACTTTTTTTTCTTCCAACAGTCAGGCTCTGGAAAGTCTCTCTGATGCTGTTGCTAAGCTACAGAGACGCTTCCAAGGTACGGGCCCACTGTTTGAAGCTGTTACTAAGCAACAGTGTTTGTTGTCAGATACGGAGATGAAAACCTCCGTATGCTTCAACATTAACGCTGGTATGTCTGGCAGTTTTGATAGATCGGCAACAGCTCGGTCCCATCGGTGCCGGATATAACAAAGTTTCCTGTATTAGGGTTCATTCCCTGCTCCAATGTTGGAGACTGATCCTGCAGTCACTAATCTCTAATTCTCTCCTAAATCCACTCCACCTTGTTACTGCTTCTCTCCGCTTTCAAGTCTCGTAAAAATCCATCTCTGACCAGGTCTTCAGTATACCCCGCAAAATCTCCTTTTTCCTGCTCAGTGTTTATCTCTCAAAAACACAACACATTCCTTTTATAAGAGGGACTGCTATATAAAAGGTAATTTGTCACGGTCTAGGCTTACACGTGGAATATTGCTATTAGGACAAGGTACCAGAGAATGCCCAACAGCTGTGGAACTGTACCGTAGCAAAATCCACTTCCTTAAAAAAAAAGGGGGGGGCAGGGGAAAAGAGAAGAGATTTTAAAATAATCTGTTGGAGGATGGTCCCTTAGTCGCAGGTCATGTCCATCGGCTCATAATGCCACACTAACAGTCACTAATCTAACCAAACTGCAGAAGGAATAAAATAACATTTAAACATGTTCACCATTAATGGTGTACAACATGAATAAAGTCAAAATGGAAAGTGTTTGGACAGTGGCAGATATTTTGTGGTGCCTTTATATCTGGAAATAAAGCAGCAAGTTGTGCCAAGGTGATTTCCTTATGACTACAGATATTTACATCGGAGAACTGAAGATTAGAAAACCAATCTGATGCCAAGACTAAGCATAGGATGATAAACCACAGGACCACCCTGCCCCTCACAGTATAAGTAACACACTGCGACATACAGGTATGCTAAAATGCAGCGCTTATTCCTCAGCAAACAGCAGTGACGAAACTTGATTGTTGGGATTAAGTCTGTCCTTCCATCAGATTTAGCCTCATTTCTGCAAAGAAAATGAAATAAATATTTTACTGACTTGTTCATTCCAATCCTTGTTTGCAGCCTACTTTTCCATTCGCCAATTAAACATTTTCACCATTTTGTACTCCAGAATAGTACAAGACAAGCTTACTTCAAATGGGAATTTTGAACAGAATAGGCAGCACAGAACTTTTAGATCTCCAAGCAATTTCAGCCAACAGAGCAAGACAGTGATCTGGTGTCAAACTGCAACACTTAAGGTCTCACAGTAATCACCGGTTATGCGCATTAAAAATGTTCTTAACTTGTAGGCTCCCGGCCACCCCACCACCACCACCCTGTCCATGTGCCTATGTTTCCAACCACTGGTAATGCCACCATGGGCACTCTCACCATCTCCTACTATGCCAGCCAGTGGAAACTTATCGGGCCAGAAATTCGGGTCGGAGGTTTCCCGCGGGCGCAAGCCCCCGACCTGCACTTGCATAACACGCCCGCCGTTGTGCTGTGGGGCCGCGTGGAATTCCGATCCTGGGCCTCCTCCAGCTGCCAGCGCGCAGTGCTTGTGTATCCCAGCGGCTAAGTTAATTCGCAGCGTCCCCATGGATTACGTGGGCCATGGGGAGCCAATCGGAGCAGGGAATCTCTATTCATAGATTTGACAGGAAGACCTGTCAAATCTATGAATAGAGATCGGCCCCAAAACCTAAGTAAAACTTCAAATTTTTTTTTTTTTTTTTTTTTTTAAATCACATTTTTAAAATAACTATAAATTACATAAATTAACTATTTTAAATAAAAAAATTATATTTTTGAAAAAAATGAATTAAAGTTTTTAACGTGGCTAAAAATAAACTTTAAAGTATTTTAAAATGATAAACCTGTGGAAAAAATGTTTGAATTTGACTTAATTAACCTCTTACCTTGTTAAAAGCAGGCCTTGTGACTGCTTTTTTCATGCGCAGCTGCTAGGGACTTAGCCGCACAGAGAAACCTGTAAAAAACTCAGTTCCAGGCGTACGCGCTGCCTCTCCGGCGCACGCGTTTGACCTCCGAACTCCTTCCTTCAAGGGAACGGAAGTTCCGGTTTCCAGCACATGCACGAAACCAGCACTTTCGTTGGCCCAAGCGCGAGTACACAGCGCGCACTCACCCGTGGGGACCCAAATTTCTGGCCCGATCTGATTTCTATCTCCATTGACAGAGCTGGATGTTGCACGCAAACTGGACCACACCAAAGTTGCTCACTTATATCAAGGCTTTACTTCGATATACTAAAGTAAAATAGGGATTGGTACCGGGGCTATAATTGATCTATTCCATACATCATAGAATTATATAGAATTTACAGCACAGAAACAAGTCATTTGGCCCAAATGGTCCGTGCCGGTGTTTATGTTCCAGACGAATCGCCCCCCACCCCACTTCATCTCACCCCATCAGCATAACCTTCTATTCCTTTCTCCCTCATGTATTTATCTAGCTTCCCCTTAAATGCATCTATACCGTTCACCTCAGCCACTCCATGCGACAGCAATTGCCACATTCTAACCACTCTCAGTAAAGAAGTTTCTCCTGAATTCTTTATTGGATTTATTAGTGACTATCTTGTATTTATGACCACTAGAGACATCAAGACTCTACTGTTATGCTAAACTTGTATTGAACCTTGGTTCGGCCACACCTGGATTACTGCGTACAATTCTGGTCACCAGATTATAAAAAGGATAGGGAGGCACTGGAGAGGGTGCAGAGAAGATTTAAAAAGGATGATACCAGAAATGCGAGGGTATACCTATCAGGAAAGGATGAACAGGCTGGGTCTCTCTTCTCTTGAAAAGAGGATGAGGGGTGACCTAATAGAGGTCTTTAAAATTATGAAAGGATTTGATAGAGTAGATGCAAAGAGAATGTTTCCACTTGTGGGGAAGAGCAAAACTAGAGGCCATCAATATAAGACAGTCACCAAGAAATCAAATAGGGAATTCAGAAGAAACTTCTTTACCCAGAGAGTGGTGAGAATGTGGAACTCGCTACCACAGGCAGTGGTTGAAGTGAATAGTGTAGATGCATTTAAGGGGAGGTTAAATAAGCAAATTAGGGAGAAGGGAATAGAGGGTTATGCTGACAGAATTAGATGAGGAAAGACGGGAGGAGGCGCGAGTGGAGCATAAACACCGGCATGGACTGGTTGGGCCAAATGGCTGGATTCTGTGCCGTATATCCTATGTAATTCTATGTATTACTGTATTTATGTAGGTAACTGAGGTGGGTAAAAGGCAAAGATTTATGTATTAATGGTTATTCCTTCTTTTTAAATGTTTATCCAGTGCAGCACTATGGAAAATCCACAAGTAAAAATAATTTTCAACATAGAATGTTTTGAACTGTTATCAGAAGCATGTGTACAGTTCAGTAATGTGTTTCAAGTGCTCAAGAGCTTGAATAAAGGAGACTATGAAGGTATGAGAGTGGAATTGAGTAGAGTGGATTGGGAAAATAGATTAAAGGGTAAGACGATACATGATCAGGAGTACATTTAAGGAGTTATTTTACAACTTCCAAAAAAAAAATATTCCACGGAGAAGAAAAGGGTGTAAAAGAAAAGACAGCCATCCGTGGCTAAGTAAAGAAATTAAGGATAGTATTCGACTAAAAACAAGGGCATATAAGGTAGCCAAATCTAGTGGAAGGATAGAGAATTGGAAAAACTTTAAAAGACAGCAAAAAATAACAAAAAGATTGATTAAGAAAGGGAAGATAGATTATGAAAGTAAATTAGCAAAAAATATAAAAACAGATAGTAAGAGTTTTTATAGTTATATAAAAAGAAAAAGGGTGGCTAAAGTAAATGTTGGTCCCTTAGAGGATGAGACCGGGAAATTAATGGTGGGAAATATGGAGATGGCAAAAACACTGAATGAATATTTTATATCAGTCTTTACAGTAGAAGACACTAAGAATATCCCAACACTGGACAAACAGGGGGCTATAAGGGGGGGGGAGGAGCTAAACACGATCAAAATCACTAAGGAAGTGGTACTCGGTAAAATAATGGGACTCAAGGCGGATAAATCACCTGGACCTGATGGCTTACATCCTAGGGTCTTGAAGGAAGTGGCGGTAGGGATTGTGGATGCATTGGTAATAATTTTCCAAAACGCCCTGAACTCAGCAAAGGTCCCGGCAGACTGGAAAACTGCTAATGTAACGCCCTTATTTAAAAAGGGCAGTAGACAGAAGGCTGGAAACTATATACCGGTTAGCCTAACATCTGTGGTAGGTAAAATATTGGAGTCCATTATTAAGGAGACAGTAACAGGACATTTGGATAATCATAATTTAATAGGACAAAGTCAGCATGGTTTTATGAAGGGGAAGTCATGTTTGACAAATTTGCTGGAGTTCTTTGAGGAAGTAACATATAGGGTAGATAAAGGGGAACCAGTGGACGTAGTGTATTTAGACTTCCAAAAGGCATTTGACAAGGTGCCACACAGAAGATTATTGCTTAAGATAAAAAATCACGGGATTGGGGGTAATATTCTGGCATGGGTAGAGGATTGGCTATCTAACAGAAGGCAGAGAGTTGGGATAAATGGTTCATTCTCAGACTGGCAATCAGTAACTAGTGGTGTTCCGCAGGGGTCAGTGCTGGGTCCCCAACTCTTTACAATCTATATTAACGATTTGGAGGAGGGGACCGAGTGTAACATATCAAAGTTTGCAGATGATACTAAGATGGGAGGGAAAGTAGTGAGTGAGGAGGACATAAAAAACCTGCAAGGGGACATAGACAGGCTAAGTAAGTGGGCAGAGATTTGGCAGATGGAATACAATACTGGAAAGTGTGAGGTTATGCACTTTGGCAGGAAAAATCGTAGAGCAAGTTATTATCTTAATGGCAAGAAACTGGAAAGTACTGAAGTACAAAGGGATCTGGGGGTCCTGGTGCACGAAACTCAGAAGGTTAGTATGCAGGTGCAGCAAGTGATTAAGAAGGCCAATGGAATGTTGGCTTTCATTGCTAGGGGGATATAGAATATAAAAATAGGGAGGTATTGCTTCAGTTGTACAAGGTATTGGTGAGACCGCACCTGGAATACTGCGTACAGTTTTGGTGTCCATACTTAAGGACATACTTGCTCTCGAGTCAGTACAAAGAAGGTTCACTCGGTTAATCCCGGGGATGAGGGGATGGACATATGAGGAGAGGTCGAGTAGATTGGGACTCTACTCATTGGAGTTCAGAAGAATGAGAGGCGATCTTATTGAAACATATAAGATTGTGAAGGGGTTGGATCGGGTGGATGCGGGGAGGATGTTCCCGATGATGGGTGAAACTAGAAGTAGGGGGCATAGTCTTAGAATAAGGGGCTGCTCTTTCAAAACTGAGATGAGGAGGAACTACTTCACTCAGAGGGTGGTAGGTCCATGGAATATGCTGCCCCAAAAAGCTGTAGAAGCTACATCATTACATAAATTTAAAACAGAAATAGACAGTTTCCTAGAAGTAAAGGGAATTAAGGGTTATGGGGAGCGGGCAGGAATTTGGACATGAGTCGAGGTTCGGATCGGTCATGGCCCTGTGGGTAGTGGAGCGGGCCCAGGGGCCGTGTAGCCTGATCCTGCTCCTATTTCGTGTGTCTAATTCTGTTAGATTCAGGAGATGGTTCTGTGATAGTGGATTGGCGGTTAGGATCAGATCAGCCATGATCTTATTGAATGGCGGAGCAGGCTCGAGGGGCCGATTGGCCTACTCCTGCTCCTATTTCTTATGTTCTTAACCAAATTAAAACGCTGCCCGAGTTATACTCTTGTCTTGTCACAGGTACAATTGTTCCAGCAAGGTCCCTCAGTGACAGTGGCAGATGAAGGTCAAGTGAAATATATTCCTGCCAGTCTCAGCTCAGCGCATCCCTTGGCTGCAGTTAAACCGGTGGAGAATGGCAATGTCACTTACCGTAGTGACTGCTCCTCAGCTAATGTGGAGCAAAGCCAAGTGTTTCACTTGCCCCAAACAGTGGAGCTCCACATTGTCTGCATTAAGCATTGCATTCGGACGGACCATTATAACTAATGGAATTAATTTCAGAGCTAGCCCTTCAAAATACATAATGAGATTCAACTAATTAAGAGATGGTCAGAATGACTTTAGAGTACAAATTGAAGAAAATTTCAGATCTAAAAGTTGTCAAACTATAGTAAGGAACTAATAAGGACTACTGGCTGAACATTTCAAATTCTGTTTTTATTACAGCAAGGCAGGTTCCAGGATTTTTACCAATAGAATTGGGGATCAAATCCTACAAATCCATCCAGTTTTTGATGAAAACATTAGTTACCTTGGCAATAAAGTAAATTGTAGACTTAGCGTTCTGGACCCTCTGGTGGTAGCAATCGTATAGCAGTGACATTCTGGACATTTTTACATGCAGATAGCACCCTCTGGTGGTGGCTATTGTGTTAGCAGTGTGTTTGTATGAAACAGAGGTCATTTGACCTTTGTTCCTTTCTTCCTGTGCGAGGTCATTTGACCTTCGTACCTTTCTTCCTGTGTGACTCAGAAAGCAGAATCCCAGGAAGTAGAATTCCAAGAAGAACCTGGCAGTAATGGAGGATTCCATAAGGGATTCACAATCCAATGTAATCTGATGTTCTATGTTAGACCAAGCGCAATATCTTTTCACAAAATTGTTCAAGTAAAGACTTCAAACAGCGAAACGGCTTCACAAGGAATTATTTTGAATAAGTGTTTAACTTGCTGGATAACTAGATAGGAGCACGTCTAGCGAGGCCAGTAGTGAAAAGATATCAGTGAAAAGATAGCAATACGGCTAGCTGTGAAGAGCGGAGCAGGAGGAACCCAGTGTAAGCCTTAACCTCAGAGCACACCTATCTCACATAATGAAAATGCTTTGCAGCAAGTAGAAGACCTTAAACAGGCAGGCGAAACTGTAGAACGTGACAATCGGTCTATAAGCTCCGGTTACTACAGATCGCAAGTTGGTTCACGGTCATCGCGTGGTTCTAGAGCAAGCACGGCCATCGCCAAAGCACGGGCTAAGCTAGTAGCAGCTCAAGCCAGAGCTGCGCATGCGGACAGCGAAATAGAAATAAAAGTAAGACAGGCCCGTCTCCAAGCTGAACTCCAGGTTGAACAGGCCCGACACCAAGCTGACCTGGCCCGTCACCAGGTTGAACGACAAGCTGAACAGGCCCGTCTCCAAGCCACATTAGATGCTCTGCAGCAACAAAAAGAGATAGATGCTGCATTAGCCGAGACACAAGTATTCGAGGCAATTTTGGAGGGAGCTGTTCCCGAGACAGCTTACAAACCTTTAATTCCCGTTCCGTGGCAGAGTCCACGACAGCGCACCATAGATTACGTGAGCGACCATGCCGACATACAGTTTACAGGAGAAAGGGATGGAGGCCCGCACATCTCTACAGACGCAAGCACTTCGTATAACATGCCACAAGTTGCCAACCAAGGTCAAAGCAGACGGCGTGCCTCAAGCCACAGAGTCTCCCCCAGCAGAACGGAAGACACGGTGCAGAGGAATAGGACGCTGAATAGAGAAAGTCAGAGGCAAATCCCCTCTGTTCCTTGGGACCCCCAACAGAGCCCCTAGCCAAGGCAACCCTGGCACAGGTCCCAGCACCTACGACCTTGCCAAATACCTTGCATGCACCCAGCTGGTGACTTCAGGGTTAATAAGTTTGATGACAGGCCGGAGAATTATCGGGCTTGGAAGTCCTGCTTCCACGATGCCATATCGAGCTTAGACCTGTCGGCAGAAGAGCTCGGCCTCCTTATCAAATGGCTCGGCCCAGAGTCCGCCGGACAGGCCTGCAGGATAAAAGCGGCCAATGTGGGACAGCTGCCAGAGGGGTTGAACAAGGCTTGGGCGAGGCTGGAAGAAAGCTACGGCTCGCCCGAAGCCATTGAAAGGGCTCTCTGACAGGTTGGAGAACTTTCCGAGGTTGACGAGTAAGGAACCCCAGAAGCTCCGCGACCTTGGAGATCTGCTGTCGGAACTCGAAGCCGCAAAGCAGGACAGCTACCTACCCGGTCTATCGTACTTAGACACTTCCAGAGGGGTAAGTCCCATCATTGAGAAGCTTCCATTTAACCTGCAGGAGAAGTGGATAACGTTTGGATCAAAGTTCAAGCAAAAGCACAACGTGGCGTTCCCACCATTCTCTGCGTTCGTTAAATTCATCCGTAAAGAAGCCAAAGCCAGGAACGACCCCAGCTTCAACAACTTCTCCTCCCACCCAGCACTTGCCAGAAGAGACAAGTTCGACAGACATGGAAGGACACCAATATCTGTCCACAAAATGCAAGTGTCCTCAACTGAGCACACAAAGATTCAGAAGAAATCTGAGGATATGAGCAAACAATGCCCTATCCACAACAAGCCCCATCCTTTAAAGAAGTGCAGAGGCTTCAGGGACATGTCCCTGGAAGATCGGAAACAATATCTCAAAGAGAACTCTATATATTTCAAGTGCTGCTCGTCCACGAGCCATCTCGCCAAGAACTGCAAGGTATATGCAAAATGCACAGAAGGCGAAAGTGATCGGCACGTTTCAGCACTACACCCAGGCCCAGCTCCTTGGAAGTCAGAGACGCCTCCTCCCGCTTCAGAGCACGGCGGGGAGAGAGAGGGAGCTGCTGGTCTGGAGATTACATCCAGGTGCACCGAGGTGTGTGGAGAAGGAGTGAGCGCAAGAGCATGCTCCAAAATAGGCCTAGTTAATGTGTACCCTGTAGGACGTCGCCAGGAATCTGAAAAGATGAAAGCACACTTCCTAGAATTTGTCAAGAAAATGCTTGTCAACGATCATGCAGAGATAGCTCCTCCACTCCAGGAAGGCCAAGAGTGTTGGTACCTCCCTTCGGAGTCTATCACCCCAAAAAGCCGGAACAGATCCACGTGGTGTTTGACTCCAGTGCACCATATCAGGGAGTCTCTCTCAATGACGTACTCCTCACAGGGCCCGATCTTAACAACAGCCTCTTGGGAGTGCTCATGAGATTCAGGAAAGAGCCCGTCGCCATCACTGCCGATATCCAGCACATGTTTCATTGCTTCGTGGTGAGAGAAGACCACAGAGACTTCCTCCGCTTCCTGTGGTATCGGGACAACGACCCCAATAGAGACATTGTGGACTACAGAATGCGTGTCCATGTCTTTGGGAATAGCCCATCCCCTGCTGTCGCCATATACGGACTAAGGAGGGCTGCCAAGGAAGACGACGACTTTGGCAGTGATGTGAGAGGGTTCATCGAACGAGAGTTCTATGTTGACGATGCACTGAAGTAATTCCCGACCGAAGCAGAGGCCATCAGTACCCTCGGACGAGCTCAGGAACTACTTGCACTATCGAACCTCAGGCTGCACTATCCAACCTCAGGCTGCACAAGATAGCCTCCAACAGACCAGCAGTGATGGAGGCATTCCCCCCTGAAGATCGTGCTAAGGACATCAAGGATCTGGACCTCTTCACTGATGACCTCCCCCTACAGCGTAGCCTAGGAGTGTCATGGAACATAGCAACAGACACGTTCCAAGTCTTAGACGCCAAGAAACCCTTCACACGTAGAGGAGTGCTCTCTAGTCAACAGCCTATACGACCCTCTCGGCCTCTTAGCCCCTGTCACCATACAAGGCAGGCTGCTCCTCAGGGAACTCTCCAGACACGCTGAAGAGTGGGATTCACCTCTCCCTGAAGAGATGGAAGCAGAGTGGGACAGATGGAGAGACTCACTCCAAGACTTACAGGAGATCCGAATATCTCGCTGCTATTCGTCTTTCTCTCCCTTAAATACCCAATTCAAAGAGCTTTGTGTCTTTACAGATGCATCCGCTATGGCCATTGCAAGTGTGGCTTATCTGAAGGTCACCACTCAAGAAGGACAAAGCAAAATCCGCTTCGTCTTTGATAGAGGCAAGTTGGCGCCCCAGCCAGACCTCACCATACCCAGATTGGAACTGTGCGTAGCAAAACGCAACCTACCCCCTCACAGCAGTCTACGGAAGCTGCATCCTATCATCGACACCGACAGACTGTCTCTGAGGTGGTTCTTCTTTTGTCGCCAGAGGACTCCAGTGACTATGTGGAGTCGTTAACGACCCCAGACGGGGAGTGTTCTGGACCCTCTGGTGGTAGCTATCGTATAGCAGTGACATTCTGAACATTTTTACATGCAGATAGCACCCTCTGGTGGTGGTTATTGTGTTAGCAGTGTGTTTGTATGAAACAGAGGTTATTTGACCTTTGTTTCTTTCTTCCTGTGTGAGGTCATTTGACCTTTGTTCCTTTCTTCCTGTGAGAGGTCATTTGACCTTTGTTCCTTTCTTCCTGTGAGAGGTCATTTGACCTTTGTTCCTTTCTTCCTGTGAGAGGTCATTTGACCTTTGTTCCTTTCTTCCTGTGAGAGGTCATTTGACCTTTGTTCCTTTCTTCCTGTGAGAGGTCATTTGACCTTCGTACCTTTCTTCCTGTGTGACTCAGGAAGCAGAATCCCAGGAAGTAGAATTCCAGGAAGAACCTGGCAGTAATGGAGGATTCCATAAGGGATTCACAATCCAATGTAATCTGATGTTCTATGTTAGGCCAAGCGCAATATCTTTTCACAAAATTGTTCAAGTAAAGGCTTCAAACAGTGAAACGGCTTCACGAGGAATTATTTTGAATAAGTGTTTAACTTGCTGGATAACTAGATAGGAGCACGTCTAGCGAGGCCAGTACATATAGCTTAAAAAAAGCTATTCCCAGAGTCTGCTGGAACAGTCACAATACTCATTTACTGCCCCCAGTAACAAATTATTGAGAAAGTAGATGCCGAGCAGCTACATTCTGTCTTGTGACCAGAATATTTTGACCTTGCCTGAAAAATAAACTGTTCGACGTATGCACATAAACCACGAGATACAATTAGAAACCAAGTATTCATCATCATAAATCAACCTGGCCAGTGAACAGTTTGGGAGCAAATTTTAATTAAATATCAGACCAGATACATTGAGACATAGCACTAATTTCAATGTAAACACAGCATCCGATGTTACATTATAGTAATAACATTGTTTCGCTGATGACTGCACCGTCTTTCAGAACGATTCCAGTTTGTGTGGCTCATGGGTACGGTGATAGCTTATAAACCTACCACAAATGCTGAGACTTAAATTTTTTTTTAAATCTCAAAATCAAAGTGCTTGCTGGTGCGGAGAACCAAGGTGATACGGTGGATTTTAAGGCCTAGGTTTACTGCATTCTGTAAAACTAGCACCCGTTGTTCATTGTAAAACGTTGTCACCTCTAGCTAATAATTTTGTATGTCTAGATATTTGTATAAGAAAAGAATCAAATGGATATTTTTACAGTGTGGATTTTGCCTCTCACGGAATCCAATCAGTTCCTGTTCAGGTGAATTTCTGTTAAGCTAACAATGACATATGCATCAAATCACTGAATGGATCCTTTTGGATCTATGAATTTTAATCATCTGTCGTCTGATTTAACCCATTAAAATTCCTTTTTAAAAATTAACCAGGACTCTGACGAGTTCTGGAGATTCAAACAGTTCATGCTGATTGGGGTAAGTTCTCAATGATGGAACGCATGTGCTGGAGAAAGAGAAAGGAGACCACGGTTGCTGTGAATTATTAAGGACTTAACAAAATTGACAGATGATTTTATTTCTTCAGACAATGAAAGGATTATTAACCCCTTATAAGCATTGCTCATTACATTGACTTTTAATATTTGGACTTGATAGCATTACCAAATTTAATTCTCAATGCAACTTTAGCTATTTCCGTTCCTTTCACTTGCAAAGGAAACTCTGGTCTAGGTTTACATTTGACCAATTTGAAGAGTGGTTTTATACTGTAGTGTGAAATGCATCAATCCAGTAAGCAGATTACTGAATCTATGGGTAATTGGTAACCTTTCAGGCCACGCAAACTCTGCTGGGGTAGATCTCTGAAATGGTATAGGTTTTAGTTTGAAGGGTACATGAAGCTATTGTTGAATTTGTTGAGAACCAGTTGCACAATCATTTTCATGGATTAACTTTGGTGTTATATTCGGAAAGTTAATCCGCTCGCCAGCAGGCAAGCCAGCACATGAAAACACACACAAAATAAACTTACACATCAGTTTGGTTCTGTTCATACAGGGCTTTCATCTCTTCAAGGACTTGTCTGATACCATCCTCCTACAAGAAATAGATTTGATTTGAATAAACCAGGAAGTTTCTACAAGACTAGATACAGTACATTTTACATACGTTCACCAGATGCCACATAATCTGACAAGGGCATGATATACATAGAATTTATAGCACAGAAACAGGCCATTCGGCCAAACTGGTCCATGTCGGTGTTTTTACTCCACCCTCCCTACTTCACTTAACTCTTTCAGCACATCTTTCTATTCCTTTCTCCCTGATGTGCTTATCTAACTTTCCCTTTAAATGCACAACTTAAACTTCTCAAATTGCCACGGTTGGAATTGAGCTCACGTCCTCTGGATTACTAGTCCAGTAACATGACCATACTATCATCCTAATATTACAGCTGCTTATCAACCTCTCCCTGTACCCTTCCCTCAACATAGTTCAGTACTAGTTCTTCATGTTTGGAAGTTGTGGAAAGCCAGTTTGTTATTTCAAGTCAACAGGGAATAGTCAACCTGCTTTACAATTCTCCCGCCCCACCCAGTGAAATTTGTTTTTATTTTTATTTTTTAAATCAGGCAGGGTGTAGAACAGGCTGCCAATTCGCTATCGCCTGTTTTAAGCTACTACCCAAGACTGATTTCACCCCATAGAGAGTGAAAAAGCACGACATTCTAGATGACGATACAGTGGGGAAAGAGTTCACTTACTTCAATTTGTCTGGAAGTACAATAGTTATCTCCCCATCCCTTTTCCAAGTGGTGATTCCTTACTGAGTAGAGCTTTACAGGCACTAGGCGACTCTCATAATTCACCCAAGCGACCATCATTAATGTCAGCTCCTCAACAGAGTGTTTGCAAAGACACTCACAACCAAACCCAATCCTGCCTGCATCCTAAACCCACAAGCACATTTCCAGCAGAGGTCACTAGATTCAGATTCAGTATCCTGGCTGATTTTGCATTCCCTAACCCAGGGATGCTGAGGGCAATTTTAGCCTCCCTGCTGCCACCTTTGACTGATCAGGTAACTCAGCACATACCAGGGATCTCTTGTCAGCATGGCGCAGCTGTATTGTGGATAAACTCACCAAACCATTGCTATGTCACACCAACAACTTGCATTTATAGAGTGCCCTTAATGTAGTAAAACATCCCAAGACGCTTCACAGGAATGTTATCAAACAAAATTTAATGAGCCACATAAGGAGATATTAGGACAGGTGACCAAAAGCTTGGTCAAAGAAGTAGGTTTTAAGGGAGAGAGGGGTAAGAGAGGTTTAGAGGGGGAATTCCAGAGCTTAGGCATGATGAAAATCAGGGATGTGCAAGAGATCTCAGAGGGTTGTAGGATTGGAGGAGGTTAGAGATGGGAGGGGCAAGGCCATGGAGGGATATGAAAACAAGGATTAGAATTTTAAAATCGAGGCATTCCCTTACTGGGAGCCAATGTAGGTCAGCAAGCATAGGGCTGATGGGTGAATGGGATTTGGTGCAAATTAGCATACGGGCAGCAGAGTTTTGGATGAGCTCAAGTTTACAGAGAGTGCAACATAAATAAAAACTAAATAAATACAAACAGAAAATGCTGGAAACATTCATCAGCGAGAAAACAGTCAAGTTAACATTTCAGATGCAGATCCTTCATCAGAACTAGTCCAATGAAGAAAATGTTAACTTGTCTGTTATCTTCACAGATGAATGACCTGGTGAATGTTGCCAGCATTTTTCTGTTTCAGATGTCCAGCAGATGGAGTTTTTTGCTTTTTAAAAAAAAATCTTCAGCACAAGAGCAGTCCATTTTGTAGAAAAATACTGAATAAAACTAAAATAATGACTAGAAAAGGTTCCAATATAAACGCCAAGGTCATAACGCTAGAACATCCCAAGATCCCAATCCTGCAGCTGAAAAATTCAATCCTGAAACTGGCAATCACTTTGCTCACCATGGACCTTCATCATTTACTTTGTAATTAATTACTTTTTATTAAATTATCAATTGTCTTTCAAGAGTGAAATTATCTATTAGAATTGATTAAACTTGTATTGCATGGTGCTCAGATTTAAGGGAATCTCAAAAGCCCTTATTCCAGAGCCTAGGGCTCAAATTTTGTTTTATAGCTTTTTCAACCCACTGTTTCTGCCTCGGTGCAAGAAGTCTTAAAAACAGGTAGATTGTGAGCAGTGAATAATATAAAATGACAGTGAGAGTGGACTTCAAGAGAGTGGGACACCTTGAACAGACCAATTAGAATGATTATTTTTATCAAACAAGTTTTGATAAATCATTGAAACTTCATAGTGTTAATCAAAATACTGGTTGGATAGAGATTTAAAACTTTGATACAAGAAATGGCAATGAGATCATAACTTTAGGAGAAAAGTTCAGAGGAAGGAGAGCTTCAAAGCTAACATTTTATCTTTACATTTCAATAGATCAAAGCTCTACAGGCTTCACTGGGCCAAGTGGTTTTATCATTCTTGTCCAACAGGTTAATAGGAGATTAATTTTGGGTGATTGAAACCAGGCACTTTTATAGTCACATGATAATTATTGAGGGAAAAATGACCATTCAGCCCATGTTAGTTCATCCATCCAGAAAGACCACTGTGGCATCCAATTGTTTTAAAAATAATTATATGGTTTTCACCTCAACTACTCGAATTGGAAGCCCATTCCACGTCTCGATGAGTCAACATGGGATTGCTGACTCAACACGTCCAGCCAGTGCAGCACAACAATTAACAAAGCTAATAAAACATTGAAATTATTCTACTCTTTTCAGAGGAAGTCACGATCAAACTGGACACAGACAGAATGGACTTCCAGATATAGTATTAGAGGTAAAAACCCTGGAATCATTTAACAAACTGTTGAATATTGCAGTGGAGGTAACTTCATCTTTCTGTCTGAATGAACTAAAATAGGCAAATGGCCCTCCTCGTCAGTACTGATCATATGAATCGCTGTGTGAATAACTTCCCAACATCAGTCCTAAGTATACTTTTAACTAGCTTGAATGTGTAATCTTGTTCTACTGTCTCAATTTAGTTAGAAGTAATTATATGGATCTACCTTTGCCATACCATTTACTATCTTACTAATCAATCTCCTCTGGCACTGCACACCTGGAGTCAAGGCCAAAACTTAGGGAAGTTTGGGAAGCAGAGAAATAGAACTGGTAGAACGATAGGAGTTTCTCTCCAGTACAGGCGGAGGAGCCGAGAGATCCAAATCTGCAGCGCCACAGTGTCACCACTGGCGGAAGGTTGTAATTAGAAAGACAAGTTTATGTCAGCAGTTTCCATTATAACTGTGAACATAGAAATTTATAACGGAAAAAAGGTAACAAAAATGGCAAAAACATGACAACAGGAAGTAAAGTTTTGTAGACAGGGACTGTGCAAAGATGCAAAACATTAAGTAAGATACGCAGATAGATATTTCTGAAAGGTTACTTCTCAGTTACTTCTTTTCAAGGCTGAAAAGCCCAAATTTCTCCTGTCTTTCCTCATACGTCAGTCCTTTGATACTAGGGTACAACCTTGTGGCTCTTCAGAAATGTCTCCCGTACTTCAATGTGTCCCTTGCATCTAGGTGACAACAGCTGGACATAGTATTTAAGCTGTGGTCAGAGCAAAGCACAATACAGTTTGAGCATGACTTTTGTTTTAGGTTTCAGAATTTTTGTAATTCCGCCCCCCCCCCCCCAATCATGGAAATTGAAGCATCGTGTTTTAAAACAGTGAATTTGCAAATGATTTTTTATTTTAAAAAAGGCAAAAGACTGCAGGCATTGAAGAGATACGTTATAGCAAGACAAGCCAGTTTGTGGGATGTCACAGCTAAACCTTTTTCAAGTTGCTACAATGAGGGTCTATTGTCTGATCCCAAGCCTATCAGCCAGGACCAATGGTAAGTTAAGCAATTGGTTATCCTGTCTCAAGCGGCCAACAATTATTCACATTCAATGTGGCGAGGAAGATTCTATTCATGTCTGCTTCTCTTTCCCTTCTACTTTTAGGGGTCAGAATTTACAAACAGCAAGAAAATAAAACCATGTTCAGGGGCAGTCAAGTTTTAAACAAGAGACTGCAAGACGTACGCCCAGCACTGATGTATCAGAGCTCCAAGCTAAGATGCAGGAGGTCGGGAGCCGCGACCGGGAGTTCCGAAGGTTGTGTTGCCTGCCAGGGTTAAGGATATCTCGTCACGGCTGGAGAAAAAGTTGGAAGGGGAGGATCCAGTGGTCATGGTCCACGTAGGAACCAACGACATAGGTAGAACTAGGAATGAGTTTCTGCTGAGGGAGTTTGAGCAGCTAGGGGCCAAATTAAAACGCAGAACCTCAAAGTTAATAATCTCTGGATTGTTACCCGAGCCAAATTGGCATAGGTCCAGACAGATCAGAGATTTAAATGCATGGCTCAAAGAGTGATGAGAGGAAGGGGTTTTGATTCATGGGGCACTGGCATTAGTACTGGGGAAAGCTGTTCAGTTGGGACGGGCTCCACTTAAACCGGGCTGGGTCCAGTGTCCTGGCGAATCGAATAACTAGGGTTATTGGATTCGCTTTAAACTATTGAAGGGGTGGGGGGTGGGGTTGGGAGGATTCAGAAAAGGGTAAATTAAAAAGCAGCAAGAGAAATGTCAAGGCTGTAGAGCATAGTAGTGACCTGGGTAGATAGGCAGAATGGGTCAGGAAGGGACAGAGATTGATAAAGGTAATAGGGCACCAGTGACTAAAGTGACATCACAGAAAATTAGAAAAAAATTAAAGCTAATGGTACTACAGTATATCTGAAAGCACAAAGCAGTCACAACAAAACAGATGAATTAATAGCACAGATAGAAATAAATGGGTTTGATTTAATAGCCATTACAAAGATGTGGTTGCAGAGTGACCAAGGTTGGAAACTAAATATTCCAGGAGACAGGCAGAATGGAAAAGGAGGGGGTGGATAAGCCCTGATAATAAAAGGATGGGATAAAGACAGTAGAGAGAAAGGATCTTGGCTCAGAAAAACAAAATGTAGTATCAGTTGGGGTGGAGCAAAAAAACAACAAGGGGCAGAAAACACTAGTGGGAGTAGTTTATAGGTCCCCTAATAGTAGTTGTAATGTCAGGCAGAGTATAAATCAGGAAATTAGAGATGCATGCAACAGGGGTAATACGGTAATCATGGGAAAAAGGAAAAAATTAGCGAAAGTAAACGTGGGTCCCTTACAGGCTAAGACAGGAGAAATTATAATGGGGAATAAGGAAATGACAGAGAAATTAAACAAATACTCTGTCTGTCTGTCTGTCTTCATGGAAGACAACACAAAAAACATTCCAGAAATAGTGGAGAATCAAGGGTCTAGTGAAAATGAGAAACTGAAAGAAGTTAGTATTAGTAAGGAAATAGTACTGGAGAAATTAATGGGACTGAAAGCCGATAAATTCCCAGGGCCTGATGGCCTACATTCTAGGGTTTTAAAAACTATATATATATATATATATATATAAATATATATATATATATATATATATATATATATATTAGTGATAATGGATGCATTGGTTGTCATCTTCCAAATTCCATAGATCTCTAACAGTTCCTGCAGATTGGAAGGTATTACAAAGTATTAACAGCACAGAAACAGACCATTCGGCCCAACAGGTCCATGCTGGTGTTTATGCTCCACACGAGCCTCCTCCCACTCTCTTCATCTCACCCCATCAACATATCCATCTATTCCCTTCTCCCTCATGTGCTTATCCAGCTTCCCCTTGAACGCATCTATGCTATTCGCCTCAACTACTCCCTGTGGTAGCGAGTTCCACATTCTAACCACTCTGGATAAAGAAGTTTCTCCTGAATTCCCTTTTGGATTTATTAGTGACTAGCTTATACCGTGTGCAGTGCAGTACTGAGGGAGCTCTGCACTTTCGAGAGTGCTGTTTTCCAGGTGAAATGTTAGACCGAGGCCCAATGTTCCCTTCCCCGGTGAGAAAGCATTGCTCTGCCAGCCCTGGGGCTCCCCTTCAGATTATTGGTACAATCTGATGATGTCAGAAACCCAGTCATTTCACTCTCAATCCCATTACTCCAATGTGAGATCCACTGTTCTGAACAAACACACTGAATTTTGTTTTTTCAAATCAAAAATACAAAGTGATACCGATAGCAGCTCCAGCCATGGCTTTACACTTGCATTTCCCAAGCTTCCTCCTCACAATCAAATGCCTCTGCTAATTTGGTACCATGTACAAAACATGCCAAATGGATATACAGATCTCCCTCCATCAGTTACACTCCACACTACAAAGTGGGCAGATATCTGGGAAGAGATACCCCAGTAAGACCAGCACCTAACTGAAATAAAGTGGGACATTGTTTTCCCTTGACAGGTACTGTGGGAAACCAGCTGTGTAAAAGCACCTTCACTTGTGGGTTCAAGTCCCACTCCAGACACTTGAACACAAAAATTTAGGCTGACACTCCAGTGCAGAGCTGCACTGTCCGAGGTGCAGTCTTTCAGAGGAGATGTTAAACAGAGGTCCCATCTGCTCTCTCCGGTGGATGTAAAAGATCTCAGGGCACTATTTCAAACAGCTGGTGATTTCTCCCTGGTGTCCTAGCCAACATTGATCCCACAGATTATCTGGTCATTATCACAATACTATTTGTGGGAGCTTGCTGAGCGCAATTTGGCTGCCGCATTTCCTACATTACAACAGTGACTACACTTCAAAAGTACTTAATTGGCTGTGAAGCACTTTGGGACGTCCGGAGTTCATGAAAAGCGCTGTATAAATGCAAGTCTTTCTTATCATGGCCACTTAAAAAAAGTGGATAAATCCCCAGGCCCAGACGAGATGGATCCCAGGCTGCTGTGTGAGGCAGGGGAGGAGATTGCAGGGGCTCTGACACAAATTTTCAGAACCTCTCTGGCCACAGGGGAGGTACCAGAGGACAGCTAACGTAGTACAGGTTGAACGTCCAAAATCCAGAGTTCCGGAATCCGGGACAATTGGTGGCAGGGTCGTCCGGAATCCATAAAATGTTTCGGAATCTGGACACCCTGAGGGAGGCTTACCAAAAACCGGAAATATCGCAACCTGGGCCCAGGCATTTCCGGACTCGGCACGTGTTTCTGATGTCCGAAGTTCGGAAATATCACAACCTGGGCTCGGGCGTTTCCGGACATCAGAAACACATTCCGAAGTCCAGAAAAACACAAAAACCGGCTCAGTCTCAGTCCCGAGGTTGCCGGGTTCAGGACACTCAACCTGTACCATTATTCAAGAAGGGTAGTAGGGATAAACCAGGGAATTACAGGCCAGTGAGTCTAACATCAGTGGTAGGGAAATTATTGGAAAAAATTCTGAGGGACAGAATTAGTCTCCACTTGGAGAGGCAAGGATTAATCAAGGATAGTCAGCATGGCTTTGTCAGGGGGAGGTCATGTCTGACCAATTTGATTGAATTTTTTTTGAGGGGGTGACTAGGTGTGTGGATGAGGGTAGTGCAGTTGATGTAGTCTACATGGACTTCAATAAGGCTTTTGACAAAGTCCCGCATGGGAGACTGGTCAAGAAGGTAAGAGCCCATGGGATCCAGGGCAATTTGGCACATTGGATCTAAAATTGGCTTAGTGGCAGGAGGCAGAGGGTGATGGTCAAAGGTTGTTTTGTGTCCAATGGTGTACCGCAGGGATCGGTGCTGGGTCCCTTGATGTTTGTAGTGTACATTAATGATTTAGATATGAATGTAGGAGGTATGATCAGTAAGTTCGCAGATGACACAAAAATTGGTGGAGTGGTAAATAGCGAGGAGGGAAGCCTCAGGCTACAGGACAATATAGACGGGTTGGTCAGATGGGCAGAACAGTGGCAACTGAAAAGTGTGAGGTGATGCATTTTGGGAGGACTAACAAGACAAGGGAATACACAATGAATGGTAGGACCCTAGGAAGGACAGAGGAACCTTAGTGTGCATGTACATAGATCCCTGAAGGCAGCAGGACAGGTAGATAAGGTGGTTAAGAAGGCATATGGGATACTTATATTCTATGCCTTGGCTAATGAAGGCAAGAGCAGGGAGATTATGATGGCGCTATACAAAACACTAGTTAGGCCACAGCTGGAATACTGTGTGCAGTTCTGGTCGCCACACTATAGGAAGGATGTGATTGCATTGGAGAGGGTGCAGAGGAGATTCACCAGGATGTTACCTGGGCTGGAGCGTTTCAGCTATGAAGAGACTGGACAGGCTGGGTTTGTTTTCCTTAGAGCAGAGAAGGCTGAGGGGGGACCTGATTGAGGTGTACAAAATTATGAGGGGCATAGATAGGGTAGATAGAAAGGAACTTTTCCCCTTAGTAGAGGGGTCAATAACCAGGGGGCATAGTTTCAAGGTAAGGGGCAGGAGGTTTAGAGGGGATTTGAGGAAAAACTTTTTCACCCAGAGGGCGGTTGGAATCTGGAACTCACTGCCTGAAAGGGTGGTAGAGGTAGGAACCCTCACAACATTCAAGAAGCATTTAGATGAGCACTTGAAACGCCATAACATACAAGGCTATGGACCAAGCGCTGGAAAATGGGATTAGGATAGGGCTTGATGGCCGGTGCAGACACGATGGGCTGAAGGATCAGCCTCCAAACTTCTCCACATTAGACTCATCAGTCACCTGCAAACTCATTTTTAATGTGGAAGCAAGTTTTTCCTCGGTTCCAAGGGACTGCCTAATAAGAAAACGACTGATACCAATGAGACTGATTACAACCAAAAAGTGTTGACATCGCACCATTTAGCATTAGGGTTTAGCGGGTGGGGTAATTAGGGTTAGAAACCGTGTTCTCATTGACAACACGTTGTCACTGGCCGCGTCCTTTTTGTTGCCATTGTACCTGAACAATAAGACTGAGCGCCTGTTAACAAAACTATTTCGAACAGACTGTGGTACTCACATTAAAAGCGGGCAACTGTCCATCCGCAGCTCGCTGCAGTTCCCGGATCAGCTCTATGGCTTTTTCACAAAACATTACTGCTAATAATACCACCCACCAAACGCTTCCACCAAAACCTCCCGCCAAACAAACGGCCTTTAACCAACTGCCGGCCACCATTAAACGGACGCCCAACGCGCCCGCCAAAATCCACCAATTAGGGGCCGCGGCGTCCTCCGCTTTGGACCAATCAGAACGCCGGAAAGGCGAGCGCCGGCGAAGACGTCACTTCCCCCGGAGGGCGGCTTCACTGTAATATATAAACAGCGAGCAATGTCTCCCCACTGTTTTCAGAAGAGGTAGATGCGGTTGTGTGATTTATTTTTTTTAATGTATAATCAATGCTTGTTGCTTTCCCCTTTCCCCTTTCCCCACCTGCTCTCCAGATTCACGGTTTGATTTTCTTTCCCCTCTGGCTCGAGCTGCTGCCCCCACCCTCCTTTCCTTTCAAACGGCTTCCCTCGCCGCGAGCCCAACCGGTGAGGCGGAGGAGTGCGTCTGCGCGTTACCCCCCCCCCCCCTTCCTATTTCCCCCAACCAGGATTTGGTGGAAAGCAAGGAGGCCTGTGCACTGGGACGGGTCAGTGGTCTGGGCTGATCAGCACCTCTTGACGGCAGAGGAGAGGGGGATTGCAGAACATGCATCTTTCTATTAAACCATTGAGGGTGCCATTGGCCCGGATTTTGCGGTGGGTCATGACGGCGAACTGTCGGCGGTCACCATCATTGCCCCTCTGAAACTGAGCGCAACTTCAGGACTTGGTGCATGCGCATCTAAACGCGGAGATCCTGAAGTTGTGGTCACTTATTCGCTGCTCCAACAGAGGCTGTGCTATGGACCCCCGCCCCCATAGCCGGCAATCAGTGGAACGGAGCTTTTTCTGTGCTAATATTGCTGTTAAATACCCCATTAAATGTTAAGCTTTGTTGGAATAGGTGTAACTGGGGTTTAATAGTGTATTGACTGCTAAACAACCCTGAAAATCTAATTTTTATATTTGTAGAATGTCAAATTTTTCCATTATAAAAATTACAATTCATTTAAAAAAATTAATTTTAAAGTTTGTTCATGATATTTCAGCTTCTACCTTATCACCATGTGAAAGATCCCATCTTTATTTTTGCTCTCTAACATTTTTAAAAAGTGAGGATAAAAGCTGCTTTTGATTTCCTGGTTTGCTGTCTGAGAATTCTTCAATGTGATTAGCTGCTTAGACAGTTTGATGGTGTCATCGCTACATCACACTGGCAATCCCCTATTCACGGCGCTCAATCACTTGCACATTGAGAATCTTCAAGTTTTTGCCACAGATCGTGAGATATATGTGGGCGGCTTTCTTCGGGGTCCGCAGCGAGCGCCTTTGCTTCACCACTGACCACAAATTACGGGCCATTAGGTTTGCCCCAGTGTTACTAACAAAAAACCAGCACTACAAGTGCCATGCTTGTCTGAAGAGGCAGCACTAATATAATTTAAACAAAAGGTCCAATTAAACTTAAAAGAACATGATACTAAATCATAATATTATTTATGTCAATTGGACCCACTGCCCTGTCGCGCCCACTGGCCGCCGAAGGCCCCAAGTGTCTCAACATGCCATCTTGTCGCTGGACATCTTGGAGTGCGACTGATTTATGAGCTAGGAGTTAATGGTGTAATAGCTTTTATCCCTACTGTATTTTGGGCTGAACTTCAGGGGTTCTTTTATAAGGAGGTTTTTATAATTAAGTTAAACCAGTTGTATTTTGAAGCTTAATTTTCATTGTAATTTCTTAGTCTGGTCCTTGGGCATTTCTGTAGTTGGGGGAAATTCAAGTCTTGTGCTTTTCAGTGGTTAAAACTAACAAACTATATGCCATTTGAGAACATCCCAGATTCTAAATTGTATATCTGCAGAGTTAGGTTGATTTAAGATTAGAGCATGACCTGTTGCCTTTTAAAGGGCAATGATGCAGTATGGACAAATGTTTACAATGCAAAGCACTTTCCCCTTGTGTGTTTTTAACAAAATACTTGATGATGGTGAATCTTTGTGCTTAGCCTTGTGAGGGAGAATGGAAGACTTTTTGACTTTGGCTATGTAGCATCAGTATCAGACATTGCCAAGTTGGGTACAGCACAGGTGAGATGCAAAGTAAATGCTTGCTGTGCTTTGCTCCAACCTCGGAAGTGCTCCTGTACCAGTCTAAAGTATGTATTTCCCACATCAGCCTTTTTTTTGTTGTTGTCCGGCTTCGCTGGGTGATATTGGTAAACTCTCAGGAGTTCTCTGAGGAACTCTCTCCGATCAGGAACTGCTTGAGACAGCCAATGGAGAGAAGAAACATCCATTCTATGATGCTAGTTGAGCCAGAAATTAAATGACAGTGTACTAATTGACTTTCATCCACTGCACTTTAATCTTATTTAAATGATGGAAATGGTGTTGATTTGTGCACAGCATTTCATTTCATATCTGATGAAAGGGATGAACTGAAAGAAATCAGTATTTGTAGGGAAATGGTGTTAAGGAAATTGATGGGATTGAAGGCCGATAAATCCCCAGGGCCTGATAATCTACATCCAAGGGTACTTAAGGAAGTGGCCCTAGAAATAGTAGATGCATGGCTGATCATCTTCCAACATTCGATGGAATCTGGAACAGTACCCATGGATTGGAGGGTAGCTAATGTTACCCCACTATTCAAAAAAGGTGGTCGAGTAAACGGGGAATTATAGACCGGTAAGCCTGACATCAGTAGTGGGGAAAATGCTAGAGTCCATTATAAAAGATGTAATAGCAGAGCACTTGGAAAACAGTGACAGGATCGGACAAAGTCAACATGGATTTACAAAGGGTAAATCGTGCTTGACTAATCTACTGGAATTTTTTGAGGATGCAACTGGTAAAATAGATAAGGGAGAACCAGTGGATGTGGTGTATTTGGACTTTCAGAAGGCTTTCGATAAGGTCCCGCATAAGAGATTAGCGTGTAAAGTTAAGGCACATGGGATTGGGGGCAAGGTACTGACTTGGATAGAGAACTGGTTGGCAGACAGAAAGCAAAGAGTTGGAATAAACGGGTCTTTTTCCGAGTGGCAGGCAGTGACTAGTGGGGTACCGCAGGGATCGGTCCTTGGACCCCAGCTATTCACAATATATATTAATGATCTAGACAAGGGAACTAGATGTAATATCTCCAAATTTGCAGACGACACAAAGCTGGGTGGGCGTGTGTGCTGTGAGGAGGATGCCGAGAAACTCCAGGATGATTTGGACAGGTTGGGTGATTGGGCAGAAGCATAGCAGATGCAATATAACGTGGATAAATGTGAGGTTATCCACTTTGGTAGCAAAAACAGGAAGGCAGATTATTATCTGAATGGCAATAGATTGAGAGAAGGGGAAGTGCAATGAGACCTGGGTGTCCTTGTGCACCAGTCGCTGAAGGTAAGCATGCAGGTGCAGCAGGCGGTTAAGAAGGCAAATGGTATGTTGGCATTCGTAGCGAGAGGGTTTGAGTACAGGAACAAGGATGTCTTGCTGCAGTTGTACAGGGCCTTGGTGAGACCACATCTTGAGTATTGTGTGCAGTTTTGGTCATCTTATCTGAGGAAGGATGTTCTTGCCATGGAAGGAGTTCAGCGAAGATTCACCAGGCTGATACCTGGGATGGCAGGAATGACGTATGAGAGATTGGGTCGATTGGGCTTGTACTCGCTGGAGTTTAGAAAATGAGAGGGGATCTCATTGAAACTTATAAAATTCTGACAGGACTAGACAGATTAGATGCAGGAAGAATGTTCCCGATGGTCGGGGAGTCCAGAACCAGGGGTCACAGTCTAAGGATAAGGGGTAAGCCATTTAGGACAGAAATGAGGAGGAATTTCTTCACCCAGAGAGTGGTGAACCTGTGGAATTCTCTACCACAGAAGGTAGTAGAGGCCAATTCATTAAATATATTCAAGAAGGAGTTGGATATATTTCTTAAGGCTAAAGGGATCAAGGGGTATGGGGAGAAAGCAGGGACCGGGTACTGAATTTGGATGATCAGCCATGATCGCATTGAATGGCGGAGCAGGCTCGAGGGGCCGAATGGCCTACTCCTGCTCCTATCTTCTATCTATGTTTCTATGTGGGGGCCTGAATTTAGGAATTGAAGATGATTTAGCTGATGTCAGCTGGTGCAAAGATTTAATGGCTGGCTATTATGATTAGAAGAAGGAGGATACCAATACTACAAAGTCAATACAAGTACATGAGTAGTCTGCGGCTAATGTTAGTTGAGTGTTTGACAGCCTCTGTATGACCAAGTTGATTGACTTTTTACATGTTTTAAGTTGCCACAGATTTTTAAATTCAGTCTCGGGATGTGGGCATTACTGGCAAGGCTGGCATTTATTGTCCATCCCTAGTTTCCCTGAGGTGGTAGTGGGTGTTCTTCTTGAACTGCGCTCTTTGTAGTTGGTTTATACAATTGTGAGGCCACTTCAGAGGGCAGTTAAGAGTCAACTACATCAGTGTGGGACTGGAACCACTTATGAAACAGATCAGGTAAGGATGGCAGGTTTCCTTCCCTAAAGGACATTACTGAACCGAAAGCTTCATGTCTCTTACCTGCTTTATGCCCTGAACAAGTGTAATATTTTGCATTGTTGTCAATAAAATATGGTGTATTTCCAGGTAATCTACTTTCCCAGCCACATAATGTCACTTATTTTCATATTTAGTAGTGTGATGCACAATCTCAAACATTCTGATTGTGGCCTCAATTATGGCTAAGAAAAATAGAAAACAACTGCTTGCAGTTACATGGTGCTTTTAAATAGTGAAACTTCTCATGGAGCTTTACAAAGGAGGGATTGGATACAGCAGCAGTTTGGGAGGAGGGTTGGGGAGGTGACTAAAGTATGGACAAGGAGGCAAGTATGGACAAAGCTTTTGAATTTGGGGAATGATGTGACAAGACAGAATGATTGAGGGAGGAAATCTAGTGCTTAGCGTCATGATGACGAATAGCATGATCAATTGATGTTGAACGATACGGGGTGGAAGGGGAGGGGGGAAGGAATGCATTTAGCATCAGTGATAGAAGACCAGAAGTTGCAAGCCAGAACATAGGACTGGAGGAGGTTCCAGAGGTTTACACTTGCATATCTAGGATGAAAAAAGGCTTCCGGCCCACACATGCTCACCTCTATCCATCAACTGATTTGATCTCTCTTCACCAAACATCTCCCCTCCCCTCACACCTCCTTGGAAACCTTGAACCAATCAGACGTGCTCTCCGACCTCTCCTAGGCAAGCAGGTAGGTCCCATCAGGCCCCAGGGCACAAGTTACTATCCAGAAATAATATGCCCTCCATATGTTGTGATCACCTTGTTTCCAAGAAATCTATCTAACCCATCTCGATATTCAGTCTCCATCACCGCCTCCAGAATCCAGTTCCACAGGGTAGATCACCCTGTGGGAAAAGTAAAACTTCCAGGCATTCAACCTCAACGCCTGCTAAGAGGTAGGATGGAGTAAGGCCTTTGATGTATTTATAAATAAGGTTGAGGATCTGCAGGCAGTGTCTAGGATGGGAAGCCAGTGGAGGTTGGCAAGGACAGTGGATGAAAGGTCTTGCAGGACTTAGAACAGGATAGGATGAGTTGGAGTTTGCCTTGGGTGGAAACCTGCAACGAGAGTTTAGGAGGTCAAGACTGAAGGTAACAAAAGCATGGATGAGGGTTTCGGTGGCAGTGATGTCGCAGAGGTAGAAATAGGCACTTTTGATGATTAATTCGACGTGCAATTTGAAACTCAACTCAATCAAACCAGACTTCGAGATTGCACACCATCAAGCTCAAGCTGAGTAGGCAGCAGGAAAAGGAGATAAAATCAGGTTCTAAGGTGTGATGTTTCTGGTTGGCTGGGGGAAGTGAGGGGCAGGGTGCTCAACAGGATGGTTTCAGACAAGCTGCGATGAACAGGAAGTTATGGTCACATTTCTAATAAGAAAGTCTCTATATATTTTAATATCTTTGCACAAGGGTTTGGCAGTCACTTTACGTGTTAGATACTGCTACGTGCTTCCTCAATCTGATGAGAATATACATTACAGTCTGGTATGTAAAAGGACACTTCAAAGACATTATTTCTAAGAAGCATTTCTTGACATTTATCTGCTTAGGTGTCACTATTTATCTGCTTAGGTGTCACTATATTAAATTTGATCAGCTTGACACTTGGGCAGAAACAGACTGCCTGACATGTCTTTCAATCCTATTGTAAGTGACACCTTAATTGTGTGGGAAATCACTATTTTGAATCCTGTAAATAGCTGATCAGATAATATAGTTAAGAGAGGTACATTTTGTAAATTCTTTTGTTTCAGTATATCTTTAAAAAGGATTTTGAATTATATATCTGAGCTTAGCTTTTTCCCAGTCAGCTCTCATTCAGTTGCTGACAGTGACATAGCAGGCCAGAGACTACCTGGTAGCAAACAGCCACATAATACATAAACTGGGATACAAGGGTCAGGTTTATATTGAGTGTTAATGCAGCTTTGTTTTCAATAATCCAAGGAAAATCCGTCTTTCGGATGAGACATCAAACCGAGGCTTTGTCTGCCCTCTCAGGTCAATGTAAAACATCTTATGGCACTATTCAAAGAAGAGCAGGTGAATTCTCTCAGTGCCCTGGTCAATGTTTAGCTCTCAACCAACACATAAAACAGATGATCAGATCATTTATTTATTTCATTGCTGTTTGTGGGACCTTGCTGTGCACAAATTGGCTGCATATTTCCTATATTACAACAGTGATTACACTTCAAAAAGTACTTCATTGGATGTAAAGTGCTTTGGGACATCCTGAGGTCATGAAAGGTGCTATTTAAATGCATGTTTGTTCAAATAGCAAAGTGTGCAATTACTGTAAATCTACTGTTTGTATTTAATACTGTTAAATCGCTTACTGATCAATAGGTCTGTCTAGCAGTTATAGTCTAAGTCGGGTGTTCTATGCTTCCGAGGTCCCCCTCCCGTGTTATAAAAATTCCACGGACACCTGTCGCACAAGTATTTTTACTGTATAACTATTACTTCTTTACGTAAGGTAGAGTTATTAATAATTATTTATTAAGTCCTAAATTTACATAAGCAAAATACTGTGGATGCTGGAAATCTGAAATAAAGGCAAAAAATGCTGGAAATGCTCAGCAGGTCAGGCCAGCATCTGCGGAGAGAGAGAAACAATTAACATTTCATGTCTGATGACCTGTTTTTATCCTGAATTTACATGATGCGCCTATTTGCTGCCAGGGTCTGCTCCACACCATCAACCATTTGCTTAACAGGAAATGAACCAGAAGCAACAAGCGCCGTGCTCACTACAGGCTCATTTTGTGCACACTCGGTCGGACTGAACTAAAATTCCAGGTCCACGTCCTCCATTTCGGAAACAGACCTTCCCTCTTACTTTGATACCAAACCCCAACATGGTGATGAAAGCCAGTGACTTGAATTAACAGCACCAGTAATGGCGGAGGCGGATGGCACATGAGAGAAATGGAGAAATAAACAAGGCATTGAGCGACTTTGCCCACCTTCATCATCGCCATAAATCCTTTAGTGACAAAGGCAGCGCCCCCCCCCCTTTCCTCCTCCCCAAACCTTTTGCGCACTCTCCCCATTAACCACATGCTTTTCAAATGCGCGAGTGGCTTCCAACCGACACAGGGTGGCTCCGCACAAGGGGAAAGAAAAGGATTGAAAGGAACGCTCACAGTAACTCAGACCACGCAATGCCAGACTAACTTGTGGATTTCCCCACCCCCAACTCCGGTTATAATATCCCTGGAAGAGAAGTTATGACTTCCACTATTTTGTTTAATAGTTAAAAGCGGTGAGTGGTTAATGAACATGGAAGCGATATGGGCTGGATCAAAAAAAAAACTTACTGCGATCAATACTGCTGTAAAAGTCAGTTACACACCAAGGGACTTGTCTAAGCATTCAAATGGTGTTCAACTTTTCCAATGTGAAATTTTGCACGTGCGTGAAGCTTTGAATGGGCCACGCACCCAAAAAAACAATTGGAATATTGGTGCACAGTCTTTGAATAGCTGAGAATATTCCACTCGTCTCAATATACAGGGGAGACTACTGATGTTTGTGCCACAAACATCAATAGCCTCCCCTGTATATTGAAGGGACAAACCAACTGGCAGACCCCCAGTTGAGACCCTCTGGTCTAAATTACTATCTGAGAGTGATTATTCTTCCACCTAACCGAAGTCAAGGAAATCGTGTGACTGCAAATAATATATCCAAGTAAAGTCATATTTTTTTTCCCCATAGCCTTGCAATTTTTTTCCTTTTGAAGTATATATCCAATTTCCTTTTGAAAGTTACTGTTGAATCTGCTTCCACCCCCGCTGTCAGGCAGTGCATTCCAGATCATAACAACTTGTGTAGAAAATGCTCCCCATCTTCCCTCTGGTTCTTTTGCCAATTACCTTAAATCTGCATCCTCTGCTTACTGACCCTCCTGCTAGTGGAAGTAGACAGGAGTAATTAATTCTGTGTTGCACAATTTTTTTATTAAACACTTGTGCTACACTCAGTTGAAAGTGGGCAGATCGGGGACCTCCTCGTAGGACTGCTCCTGGGCCTGGCCAAAGTGGCCATCAACTGATCCAGGTAGCGGGTGATCGAGGAGGTAGTTTGGCCCGACTGCCTGCCTCTCTTCCGCAGCCATGTTCGCGCCTGGGTTGTCCTGGAGATGGAGCACGCGGTGTCCACCGGCACGCTCGAGGCCTTCCGCGACCGGTGGGTGCCACGGGGACTGGAGTGCATCATCACCCCAGCCAACCAAATTTTAATTTAAGTTGTTAAGTTTCATTTAATGTTTTATTAGTTACAGTTTATTTGTTTATGGTCCATACAAAAGAGTACACTCAGTTGAATTACTGACTTGCAACTTACTGCCAGACAGCTCATACATTATATTTGTCCCATTCGCACAAAAAACCTGATTGTATATATTTATAATTCAGCTGGGAGATGTTTTCTTAAAAGTGTAATGTTACAAGCTCAATTATTTCGTGACTTTTATTTCCTGCCTGCCTGTCTGAAAAATGGTTGCCGAATTCAACACTTTGACTCTTAAAATATGGGAGGCGTGTGCGCTACAAACGGGTGAGAGGTTGGAGGTTGTGGCTGATCAGCTGATGCGAAGCGTTGGGAGTCGCTGCAAACAATGTAGCGAACTGGGCGCCCTTAGAAAAACCAAAACACTGGGAGACTGAAGTCCAGACGGTCTGCTTTAGCACGGCTCATCCCCACCGGTTCCTTTAACTCCCCCCACCCCTCTGCCTTCAGCTCTTCTATTTTTTTCCCTCTCTCCCTCCCCTAAATAAAGGTGGCTCTTGGCGTTTTGTTTTTCTAGTAATGCGAAGGAGGAATAATTCCCTGACAGTAGAACATGACACGACCGTCACGACCCTGCAAAAGGACTCGGCACAGTCTGCACCGAGATTGAAGCACCGCCACAAGGCAGCAGCCAGCAAAGGAAGAGACAACGACCTCGGTACAGATGCGAAGACAGGAATGAGAACTGGTTGTCGGAGGTAAGACCAGTCTTTCTCTGCGTGGGCTAGTACTGTAGTACAAAAGATAGAGCACCAGGGTAATCAGACGTCGTAATAACGAGTTCCAAATCTGTCTGGTCAAATCAGGTGAAACATTAAAGGATCAATTTCTTACATCTAAACGCTCGTTTCCTTCGAGTTTGAAGTGTTGCACTACAACAGCATGCATTAAATGTAGCCTTTGATTACTGAAACAGACCTGGCCGTAGGTTTCACTTGCATTTGAACGTTGAGTCCGCTTTCCGCAAAGACGGAAGAGGTCATTTGAAAAATGAAAAACTTTAAAAAAAAATACAGACAAGGAAATTGCCAAAATATAATTTAACAATTGTGTAAATAATTCAACTGCGTATTAAAGTATAACTTGGTTCATTTCATAAGAATTCAACCACTTATCATTGAGAAAGATTATTCAATGGGTCAGAGACTATAAATATCCAAATCTTGTTTAGTGCAGTGCATTGTCCTTTATAGTATAGGTTGTGTTACAGTTCCA
>NC_140989.1:171191257-171250771 GCF_052327205.1 Somniosus microcephalus | reverse complement strand
GGAAGGGGGGGGAAGAGAGCGAGCGACTGGGGGGAAGAGAGAGCACGACTGGGGGGAAGAGAGAGAGCGACTGGAGGAAGGGGGGAAGGGGGGGGAAGAGTGGGGAACAAGGGGAGGGGGAAGAAGGGGAGGGGGAAGAAGGGGGAAGGGGGAGAGGGGAAGGGGAGTGGGAAGGGGAGGGTAGGGAGGGAGGAGGGAAGGGGAGGGGAGGGAGGAGGGAAGGGGAGGGAGGGGGGAAGGGGGAAGGGGAGGGAGGGGGGAGGGGAGGGGAGGGGGGAAGGGGAGGAGGGGGGAAGTGGAGGGGGGGAGGGGAAGGGGGAAGTGGAGGGGGGAGGGGAAGGGGGGGAAGTGGAGGGGGAGGGGGGAAGTGGAGGGGGGAGGGGAGGGGGAAAGGGGGAAGGGGGAAGGGAAGAGGGAGGGGGGGAAGGGGGAGGGGAGGAAGGGGGGAGGGGAGGGGGGAAGGGAGGAGAGGGGGGGAGTGTGGGAAGGGGAGGGGGGTAAGGGGGGAGGGGAGGGGGGAGGGAGGGGAGGCCCGCCGTAAGGGGATGCATCGCACGCCAGTCTGATTGGCAGTGATGGGTTGTAATGAGCCAAAACTTCCTTGGACGTGATCAAGCCTTTGCATTTATGGAAGGCACGTTTACAGTCTTCGCTCCATTTCCAATTTACTCCCGTTTGTAGCAGTTCGTTAAGGGGGTGTAGAACAGTTGACAAGTTCGGTAAAAATTTATGATGGTAATTTATCAATCCCAGGAACTACCTTAATTGTGAGACATTTTCAGCTGCTGGGGCTTTTATGACCGCTTCAATTTTTTCAGGTGACTTATGCAACCCTTCTTCGTTAATTATGTGGTCACAATATGATATTTGTTTCTGGAAAAATTCGCACTTGGGGCGATTTGCTCGTAGGCCCCGTTCTCTCAGCCTAGTGAGCACCTGCTCCAAATTGGCACGGTGCTCGTTGTCGTTTTCTCCTGTTACAAGGATGTCGTCTAGGTAGCATTGAGTCCCCGGAATCCCTTGCAGGACTTGCTCCATAGCTCTTTGCCGGATAGCTGGAGCTGATGCTACTCCGAAAACCAGTCGATTGTACTGGTACAGGCCTTTGTGTGTGTTTATCGTGAGATACTTTTTAGAGGCCTCCTCAACCTCCATCTGTAGATATGCCTGTGCCAAGTCAATTTTTGGTGAAACGTTTCCCTCCGGATAGTGAGGCGAAAATATCTTCTATCCTCGGAAGAGGATACTGTACCGTGTGAAGGACCGGGTTTACAGGCACCTTGAAGTCCCCACAGATGCGAATTTTTCTCTGTTCTTCAGCTTTATCATTATGCAACGTTTTCTTCATGACCGGGACAATGGTGTTGCCCACTCACTCCAATCTATCTTGGATAACACGCCTGCCTTTCCAAATTCTCCAGCTCTGCCTCGACTGCTGGACGAATTGCGTATGGCACCGGCCTTGCCTTAAAAAACTTGGGAATTGCTGCATCTTCCACTTTTGAGGCGGTGACGCCTTTCAAGGTTCCTAGTTCCTGTTGAAACACTTCTTTGGCGTTGGCCAAGATGTCTTTTAATCGTTCAGGTATGACGTCATCATCATTTTGTTTCTTACTGGTCACCGTCAGTGCCTGAATGGAGTGCCAGTCTAAACGTATCTTCCTGATCCATTCACGTCCCAACAGCGGTGGACCACCATCTTGCAGAACGTATAAATACAACTTCTGTATTTCCTTGCCGTTGTATACAACAGGCACCCTTATTTTCCCTCTGGGGTATACTTTCTGCCCCGTATATGATTTCAAGATAATGGATGTGTCTTTCAAAGGTATATGCGGAAATAGCTGCTCGTAATCCCGTCGACTTATGACGGTCAGAGCTGATCCTGTATCTAGCTCCATTTTAACTGGGGACCCCGCTATCGTGAGGGTAACCCAAATGGTCTGGTAATCTTCTTTGGCAATTACATAATGTAATTTGAGACAGCTTAGTCTCTTGTTTCCGGAGTCGCTATCGCTCTTCTGGTCTTCGGAGCTACTGTCCGTCATCATTTGTACCTTTCTGTACTTTTCCTTATTGATTTTTTTTCTGTCAGTGGATTTTTTGTTTCCAGATCGGCATACACGTGCAATGTGTCCCATCTTTCTGCATTGCCTGCATGCTTTGTCCTTGAACCAGCAGTCCCTCTGGTCATGGGTGGATCTGCCGCAGCGATAACATCTCTCGAAACCCTGTGTCATTTCATGGGTGCCGAAGTCCTGTGGCTTTTGCTGTATCTCTGCAGCTCCTCTTGCTGCTGCTTCGTATGATACAGCCACACTGAAAGCCTTGTCCAGTGTTAAATCTTTCTCAGAAAGTAGCCGTTTCTGTGTTCCTTCACTTAGGAGACCGCAGACGAATTTGTCTCGAAGAGAATCTGCTAGTCCTGCCCCGAATTGGCAGTGCTTTGACAGCTTTCTTAATTCGGTGAGGTAATCAGCGTTACTTTCATTCTTGTGCTGATTCCTCCTGAAGAATTTAAATCATTCCGCTATCAGCAGCGGTGTTGGGTTTAAGTGCTCCTGTAGGGTATCAACAATCTCTTTAAAATTCTTGTCCATCGGTTTGGCTGGAGTGATTAAGTTTCGTAACAGCCCGTATGTCCTTGCGCCCATTAGATTTAGAAGTACCGATGCCTTTTTATCATCCTCTATTTCATTCGCTGTGCAATATACCTCCACTCTTTCCACATATGTGGTCCAATCCTCTACATCACTATCGAAAGCAGTAATATTGCCAGTCTTAGGCATCCTGAAAAAAAAAATGGCGCCTCCCGCGCTTTCCTTTCTTCCCTGCCAAGAAGAAATGGCGCCTCCCGCGCTTTCCCGCCGCTGACAACGCTGTTCTCCGCGGTTTTTATTTATACAGATATTTTTAATAGTTGGAGACTCGTTCCCACCGGACTCTCTGGGACTTTTCCCTCCCTCTGCTTGGTCCGAACGCCGACCTGCTTTGCAGCGCTGGCCGTCTCCCGAGTGCTCCACCCTCCGTCTCTGTTTGCCTCCGCCTTCGCTGCTCGGCCCCGCTGCAGTGCCAGCAGATCGAGCCCCAGCCCGCTGCCCAGGAAGGATTATTGCAGTACCTGCCACCAGCCCGGCTAGCTGGTGAAACCAGAGTTTTTTCTTTTTTTTTCTTCGACCTTCGTCTGAGGAATCGATCTCCTTGAGGTGCTGCTGAATTGCAGGTAAGTCCGTTTCCAATTCGTCGCCACTGTTGTATCCGTGTGTTAATGGAGACACGGAATGCAGGAGCTGGTTTAACAGGTGTTTACTGACACTAAAAGATACAAGACACTATACAGGCTTATATAGCCCGAGTGGCCACTACCGGCATTACAGTACACAGGGGCTCTTAAAGGCACATACACCACACACCGCACTTTAGGAAGGATGTGAAGGCCTTAGAGAGGGTGCAGAAAAGATTTATGAGAATGATCCCAGGGATGAGGGACTTCAGTTACGTGGATAGGCTGGAGAAGCTGGGCTTGTTCTCCTTAGAGCAGAGAAGGTTGAGAGAAAATTTGATAGAGGTATTCAAAATCATGAGGGGCCTAGACAGAGTAGATAGAGAGAAACTGTTCCCATTGGCGGAAGGGTCAAGAACCAGAGGTCACAGATTCAAGGTGATTGGCAAAAGAACCAAAGGCAACGTGAGGAAAAACTTTTTTACGTTGCATGTGGTTAGGATCTGGAATGCACTGCCTGAAAGGGTGGTGGAGGCAGTCTCAAACACGGCTTTCAAAAGGGAATGGAAAAGTAACCAAGGGGAAAGAATTTGCAGGGCTATGGGGAAAAGGCAGGGGAGTGGGACTAGCAGAAGTGCTCTTGCAGAGAGCTGGCATGGATCGACAGGTCGAATGGCCTCCTTCTTTGCTGTGACCATTTTATGATTCTACCTCACCACCACTTCTCTCGAACCCTCTAAATTGTCAGGCTGCTTGTCCGACATCCAGAACTGGATGAGCAGGAATTTTCTCCAATTAAATACTGTATTGGGGAGACCAAAGCAATTGTTTTCGGTTCCCGCCACAAACTCCGTTCCCTAGCCACTGACTCCATCTCTCTTCCTAACATCTGTCTGAGGCTAAACCACACCGTTCGCAACCTTGGTGTCATATTTGCCCCTTAAATGAGTTTCCGACCACATATCCGCAGCATAACTAAACTGCCTATTTCCACCTCCGTAACATCGCCCATCTCCGCTCATCCGCTGCTGAAACCCTCATCCATGCCTTTGTCACCTCTAGACTTGACTATTCCAACGCACTCCTAGCTGGCATCCCACATTAGAGTCATAGAGTTATACAGCACAGAAAGAGGCCCTTCGGCCCATCGTGTCTGCGCCGTCCATCAAGCCCTGTCCAATCTAATCCCATTTTCCAGCATTTGGTCCATAACCTTGTATGCAATGGCATTTCAAGTGCTCATCCAAATGCTTCTTGAATGTTGTGAGGGTTCCTGCCTCTACCACCCTTTCAGGCAGTGAGTTCCAGACTCCAACCACCCTCTGGATGAAAAAGTTCCTCCGCAAATCCCCTCTAAACCTCCTGCCCCTTACCTTGAATCTATGCCCCCTTGTTATTGACCCCCCTACTGAGGGGAAAAGTTCCTCTTTATCTACCCTATCTATGCCCCTCATCATTTTGTACACCTCAATCAGGTCCCCCCTCAGCCTTCTTTGCTCCAAGGAAAACAACCCCAGCCTGTTTAGTCTTTCTTCATAGCTGAGGCGCTCCATCCCAGGTAACATCCTGGTGAATCTCCTCTGCACCCTCTCCAAAGCAATCACATCCTTCCTATAGTGTGGCGACCAGAACTGCACACAGTACTCCAGCTGTGGCCTTACCAGCGTTTTGTACAGCTCCATCATAACCTCCCTGCTCTTATATTCTATGCCTCGGCTAATGAAGGCAAGTATCCCATATGCCTTTTTAACCACCTTATCTACCTGTTCCGCTGCCTTCAGGGATCTATGTACATGTACACCAAGGTCCCTCTGACCCTCTGTGCTTCCTAGGGTCCTACCACTCATTATGTATTCCCTTGCCTTATTTGTCCGTCCAAAATGCATCACCTTGCACTTTTCAGGGTTAAATTCCATTTGCCACTTTTCCGCCCATCTGACCAACCCGTTTATATCGTCCTGTAGCCTGAGGCTTTCCTCCTCGCAATTTACCACCCCACCAATTTTCGTGTCATCTGCGAACTTACTTATCATACCTTTTACATTCTCATCCAAATCATTTATGTAGATCACAAACAGCAAGGGACCCAGCACTGATCCCTGAGGTACCCCACTGGACACAGGCTTCCAGTCACAAAAGCAACCTTCGACCATCACCCTCTGCCTCCTGCCACTCAGCCAGTTTAGGATCCAACATGCCAAGGCACCCTGGATCCCATGGGCGCTAACCTTCTTGACCAGTCTCCTATGCGGGACTTTGTCAAAAGCCTTACTGAAGTCCATGTATACCACATCCACAGCATTTCCCTCATCCACACACCTAGTCACCCCCTCGAAAAATTCAATCAGATTGGTCAGACACGATTTACCCTTGACAAAGCCATGCTGACTATCCCCGATTAATCCTTGTCTCTCCAAGTGGAGACTAATTTTGTCCCTCAGAATTTTTTCCAATAATTTCCCTACCACAGATTTTAGGCTCACTGGCCTGTAATTCCCTGGTTTATCCCTGCTACCCTTCTTGAATAATGGTACTACGTTAGCTGTTCTCCAGTCCTCTGGTACATCCCCTGTGGCCAGAGAGGTTCTGAAAATTTGTGTCAGAGCCCCTGCAATCTCCTCCTTTGCCTCACACAGCAGCCTGGGATACATCTCGTCCGGGCCTGGGGATTTATCCACTTTTTGGCCTGCTAAAACCGCTAGTACCTCCTCCCTCTCGATGCTAATATGTTCAAGTATATCACAGTCCCCTTGCCCGATTTCTATGTCTACATCGTCTTTCTCCATAGTGAACACAGATGCAAAAAAATTCATTTAAAACCCCGCCTACATCATCTGGCTCTACACACAGATTGCCACTTTGGTCCCTAATGGGCCCTACCCTTTCCCTGGTTATCCTCTTGCCCTTAATATACTTATAAAACATCTTAGGATTTTCCTTTATTTTGCTCGCCAGTGTTATTTCATGGCCCCTCCTCGCTCTCCTAATTTCTTTTTTAAATATGCCCCTGCACTTTTTATACTCCTCTAGGGCTTCCTCCGTCTTTAGTCTTTTGTAACTGCCAAAAGCCCCCCTTTTTTTCCTAATGCATTTTTGTATATCCCTTGTCATCCAAGGTTCCCTTTGCTTGTTGGTCCCACCCTTGACCTTTACGGGAACATGTTGGCGTTGTACTCTCTTTATTTCCCTTCTGAAAGTCTCCCACTGCTTTGATGTGGATTTTCCTATAAGTAGCTGCTCCCAGTCCACTTTGGCCAGATCCTGCCTTATCATATTAAAATCAGCCTTCCCCCAATTTAGAACCCTTATTTCCGGGCCATCTTTGTCTTTTTCCATGACCACCTTAAATCTCACCGAATTATGGTCACTGTCACCAAAATGCTCTCCTACTGACACTTCCACCACTTGCCCGGCTACATTCCCTAGAATTAGGTCCAGTACCGCCCCCTCTCTTGTAGGACTTTCTACATGTTGGCTCAAAAAGCTCTCCTGGATGCACTTTAAGAATTCTGCACCCTCTAAGCCTTTCACACTCTGACTATCCCAATTAATATTGGGGAAGTTGAAATCCCCCACTATTATTACCCTATTATTTTCGCACTTCTCTGAGATTTGCCTACATATCTCTTCCTCTATCTCTCCCTGACTGTTTGGGGGCCTATAGTACACTCCCAGCAAAGTGCTTGCCCCCTTTTTGTTTTTAAGTTCTACCCATATGGCCTCATTAGAGGAACCCGCTAATATATCATCCCTCCTTACAGCAGTAATTGACTCCTTAATTAATATTGCAACACCCCCTCCCCTTTTACACCCCCCTCTGTCTCGCCTGAAGATTCTATACCCCGGAATATTGAGCTGCCAGTCCTGACCCTCCCTCAACCATGTCTCCGTGATAGCAACAATATCGTACTCCCATGTGTTCAACAACAACTTCAGTTCATCCACCTTATTTGCAAGACTCCTTGCATTAAAATAAATGCCTTCCAGCCCTGCCATATTCCCTTTTGCCTTCACATATTTGCTCTGCCTTCCCAGCTGACTTGTTCTTTCCTCCGTATTTGGCTGTAAATCACCCCCTACTATAGCTCCACTCTGTATCCCATCCCCCTGCCAAGTTAGTTTAAACCCCCCCCAACAGTGCTGGCAAACCTCCCCGCAAGGATATTGGTCCCCCTCTGGTTCAGGTGTAAACCGTCCGACTTGTACAAGTCCCACCTTTCCCAGAAGCAGACCGTGTGATCCAGGAAACTAAAGCCCTCCCTCCTGCACCATCCCTTTAGCCACGCATTCATCTGTTCTATCTTCCTATTCCTATACTCACTAGCACGTGGCACCGTAAACTTGAGGTCATCCAAAACTCAGCTGCCCATGTCCTAACTCGCACCAAGTCCTGCTCACTCATCATCCCTGTGCTCGCTAACAACCTACATTGGCTCCGGGTTAAGCAACGTCTCGATTTCAAAATTCTCATCCTCATTTTCAAATCCCTCCATGGCCTCACCCCTCCCTATCTCTGTAATCTCCTCTAGCCCCACAAACCCCTGCCCCCCACCCACCCCGAGATATCTGCGCTCCTCTAATTCTGCCCTCTTGAGCATCCCTGATTATAATCGCTCAACATTTGGTGGCCGTGCCTTCAGCTGTCTAGGCCCTAAGCTCTGGAATTCTCTCCCTAAATCTCACCGCCTCTCTACCTTTCTTTCCTCCTTTAAGACGCTCTTTAACATCTACCTCTTTGACTAAGCTTTTGGTCATCTGCCCTAATTACTCCTTATGTCTCTCGGTGTCAATTTAAATTTTTTTTTTTATTTTTTTTAAATTCATTGATGGGATGTGGGCGTCGCTGGCTAGGCCTGCATTTAGTGCCCATCCCTAATTGCCCTCGAGAAGATGGTGGTGAGCCGCCTTCTTGAACCGCTGCAGTCCATATGGTGTAGGTACACCCACAGTGCTGTTAGGAAGGGAGTTCCAGGATTTTGGCCCAGCGACAGTGAAGGATCGGCGATACAGGTCCAAGTCAGGATGGTGTGTGGCTTGGAGGGGAACTTGTAGGTGGTGATGTTCCCATGCGTCTGCTGCCCTTGTCCTTCTAAGTGGTAGAGGTCGCGGGTTTGGAATGTGCTGTTGAAGGAGCTTTGGCGAGTTGCTGCAGTGCATCTTGTAGATGGTACACACTGCAGCCACAGTGCGCTGGTGGTGGAGGGAGTGAATGTTGAAGGTGGTGGATGGAGTGCCAATCAAGCGGGCTGCTTTATCCTGAATGGTGTCGAGCGTCTTGAGTGTTGTTGGAGCTGCACTCATCCAGGCAAGTGGAGAGTATTCCATCACACTCCTGACTTGTGCCTTGTAGATGGTGGAAAGGCTTTGGGGAGTCAAGAGGTGAGACACTCGCCACAGAATTCCCAGCCTCTGGCCTGCTCTTGTAGCCACAGTATTTATATGGCTGGTCCAGTTCAGTTTCTGATCAATGGTAACCCCCCAGGATGTTGATAGTGGGGGATTCAGCGATGGTAATGCCATTGAATGTCAAGGGGAGATGGTTAGAGTCTCGCTTGTTGGAGATGGTCATTGCCTGGCACTTGTGTGGTGCGAATGTTACTTGCCACTTGTCAGCCCAAGTCTGAATGTTGTCCAGGTCTTGCTGCATATGGACACGGACTGCGTCAGTATCTGACGAGTCTCGAATGGTGCTGAACAGTGTGCAATCATCAGCAAACATCCCCACTTCTGACCTTATGATGGAGGGAAGGTCATTGATGAAACAGCTGAAGATGGTTGGGCCTAGGGCACTGCCCTGAGGAACTCCTGCAGTGATGTCATGTGATTGAGATGAATGACCTCCAACAACCACAGCCAACTTCCTTTGTGCTAGGTATGATTCCAACCAATGGAGAGTTTTCCCCTTGATTCCCATTGACTTCAGTTTTGCTAGGGCTCCTTGATGCCACACTCGATCAAACGCTGCCTTGATGTCAAGGGCAGTCACTCTCACCTCACCTCTTGAGTTCAGCTCTTTTGTCCATGTTTGGACCAAGGCTGTAATGAGGTCAGGAGCTGAGTGGCCCTGGCGGAGCCCAAACTGGGCGTCAGTTAGCAGGTTATTGCTGAGTAAGTGCCGCTTGATAGCACTGTCGACGACACCTTCCATCACTTTGCTGATGCTTGAGAGTAGACTGATGGGACGGTAATTGGCCGGGTCGGATTTGTCCTGCTTTTTGTAGACAGGACCTACTTGGGCAATTTTCCACATTGCCGGGTAGATGCCAGTGTTGTAGCTGTACTGGAACAGCTTGGCTAGGGGCGCAGCTAGTTCTGGAGCACAAGTCTTCAGTACTATTGCCGGAATGTTGTCAGGGCCCATTGTCTTATAATGCTCCTGTGAAGCACCTTGGGGCGTTTTACTATGTTTAAGGTGCTATATAAATACAAGTTGTTGTAGATGTTCAACAATTGTTTAAGTTTGATCTGTAATCAGTTGATGGAAGCTAGGCTATATAGTAACTGACAGGAATGAGCAAACCTGACACATCCGCAGCTAGCGAAAATATAAAACATACATAAAAAATAAAATAAAGTATAAAAAATATAGTTCTGTATATTGTTTTTTAAATGTTTTTTATTTTTTTTTTTTAAACAGGTTAGCATAGTTTAACACCTACTGTAAATATAAAATTATTTATTCACTTGTTCAGCGATTGCTCAATAAATTTCATTAGCAATTTAAGCCTATAAAGCAAAGTCAAGCATTGTGTCACTCCTCATAGGCACAGGATAGAAGCAGTAGTTAAAGTAAATCTAAAGAAGAGTTTTCTGTTCATTATTAAAATTACTTGGATATGGGGCAAATGTGAACACATTTGATGATGTAAGGAGCAAGGACTAATTTATGAGAGTACTCTGAAACAAAGATGCCAAAAGTATATCTAGAGTAAGAAGAATAACAAAACACAAAAAATGCAACAGTGGTGTTAGCGTAGATGAGTTTTCCGATGCTTTGGCAACATAAGATGTAACTTGTCATGCCAATAAAGCGATTTGAATTGAATTGAATTGAATTGATAGCCTTCCCAGACAGACCAACAGCTGAAATTTAAAACAAGCAAAGAAACAGATTACAAGAGTTAAAAAATGATGACCACAGGAGCTCAAAAAGATATAGTCAGAGTTAGAATTAGTTCAGCTGCTGAGGAAAAAAGCTAGAGGTACTGAAACTTGACACAGCGAAGGAACGTGAACAAGAGAAAGAATATAGCAGGTTTAAAATGGATGAAAAGATCTCCAATTCTGGCCTCTTGCGCATCCCCGATTTCCTTCGCCCCACCACTGCCGGCCATGCCTTCAGCGGTCTAGGCCCCAAGGTCTGGAATTCCCTCCCTCTCTACCACTCTCCTCCTTTAAGACGCTGCTTAAAACCTACTTCTTTGACCAAGCGTTTGGTCACCTGTCCCAATATCTCATGCGGCTCCTGTGAAGTGCCTTGGGACATTTTACTAAGTTAAAGGTGCTATAGAAATGCAAGCTGTTGTTGCAAAGACAAGCAGCATTAACATGAGATAGAGGAGAAGGAAAAGACAGAGGAGAGGCAGCATCATTAACAGTGAGTCCAATAAGTGAGGGTACAATTCATTTCGCCCATAATCCTGATCGGGGTCATTTAATTAGATCTAATTTTGAAAGAAGGGAACAATATTGGTATTTTATTAGAGCTTTCGAATTATTGGTAAACCATAAATGGAACAAAGTAGTTCAGATTAGACTGCTGATATCAACACTTAACAGTAAAACATTCACTACTTTTTCACATGTCGACCTGGTATTAGCTGTGGCTCAGTGGTAGCACTCTCTCCTCCAAGTCAGTGGGTTCAAGTCTCATTCAGAGACTTGGGCATACAATCGAGACTGACACTTCTAGTGCAGTACTGAGGGAGTGCCAAACTGTTGTAGTTGCTGTCTTTCAGATGAGTCGTTAAACCGAGGCCCAGTCTGCCTTCTCTGGTAGACATAGAAGATCCCATGACACCATTTCGAAGAAGAGCAGGGGAGTTCTTCCCGGTGTCCTAGGCAACATTTATCTCTCAACCAACATCACTAAACTAGATTATTCAGTCATTATCACACTGCTGTTTCTGGGACCTTGCTGTGCGCAAATTGACCGCCATGTTTCCAACATTACAACAGTAAAGCGTTTTGGCACGTCCCGAGATCGTGAAAGGCACTAAATAAATGCAAATTTTTCTTTTTAATGGACACCATGGATTATGAAACTGTAAAATGTGCTATTCTTCCTGCTTATGACATAACGTTCACAAACCCACCGGTCAGTTGCAACAAAACCCATCCAGCTGTCTATAGCTCCAAGAGCCCTGGGGTGCCCAACATTTATTTTAAAAAGTGATCCATTTCCTAGCACATCTCTCACCTTGAACAAAAACAAAATAAAGACGAGTTTGATATCTTTGTACAAATATCTACATTGGACTCCTCAACTCACCAATGTCTAGTAATGATTACATTCACATCACACAAGTATAAAATTGAATGTCTTAATAAAAACCATTGAAGATGAAAAAATATATTGTGTTTCACAGAAAAGAAGAGCACAAAGTAACTCTGGCACCAAACTGTTTTATACAACAATCCATTACTTGTTTTGTCACAATGTCGAACAGTTTGGGCTTTGTGCAAAGAGATAATGGCCCAGAAATTCGGGTCTCCACGGGTGAGTACGCACGAGGTACTCACCCGTAGGCCCAATGGAAGTGCCAGTTTCGTACATGCACTGCGCATGCGTGGGAAACCGGAACTTCCGATCCCTTAAAGGAAAGGGTTCAGAGGTCGAACGCATGCGCCGGAGAGGCAGCGCATGCGCATGGAACTTACATTTTTTTTTGCAGGTTTTTCCGGGAGGGTAAGTCTCCAGGAGTTACACTTTTAAAAAGCAGGCGCAAGGCCTGCTTTTAACAAGGTAAGTGGTGAATTAATTAAAATTAAAACATTTTTTCCACAGGTTCATTATTTTTAAATACTTTAAAGAAAGGTAAGTTTATTTTTAGCCCCGTTAGAAAATGTAATTAATTTTTTCAAAAATTTAAATTATTGTTTAAAATAGTTATTTTATGTCATTTATAGTTATTTTAAAAATGTGATTTTTTAAAAATTCATTTGAAGTTTAGTGATGTTTTGGGGCTTATAGGATTTATAGTTTTGACAGCTCTTCCTGTCAATTTTATGAATGGGCATTTCCCTGCTACCGTTGGCTCTCCATGGCCCACGTGATCCCAGGGGACGCATCGAACTAACTGCGTCCCTGGGATACGCAAGCACTGCGCGCCGGCAGTTGGAGCAGGCCCAGGATCGGAATCTCACGTGGGCCCACAGCACAACGGCCGGCGCGCTAGGTAAGTGCAGGTCGGAGGCTTGCACCCGCGGGAAGCCTCCGACCCGAATTTCTGGGCCAATGTTTTGAAACTTTTGTATCATCTGGAGCTGTGACTGAGTGATTTGTATAACAAAAGTTTAGATCGCTACTCAGAATAATCATCAGTAAACAGCATCTCAGAGTCGAAGTACGGGTACTTGGAGTTAAATCTGTTTTTTGTCATGGATTTAAAAAGTTGGTTAATAATAGATTGCACCTTCACGATGCAATCAAGATAGGAGAGCAAAGATATGCGGCGTTCCTTGCGGTCCTACTTTATTAAGCTGTATTTGCATTGGGAGAGCTAGAATCTGATAACTCTCATTAATATTACAATGTATATTATTAAAATGGTGCCAGACATTACACACTGTTGTACTTTTTTGACATTTCTGACCTCCAAAGAAGATTTGACTCAACCGGATGTATTCTGTTGCACAAGTCAAACAGAAATACAACTGCACCCAAGAATTTTGTTGCTTCTTCCACTAGTTAAAGCAAAATGATCTTGGTAAGGCTTTTGATCTGGTTCATGAAGAAACTGGAAGCTAAGTGGGTACATGGCCAAATCGTGGATTTTATCTGGGTCATGTACTCCAGCTCAAGATATGCGTATGGGAAGGTGGAAGACCCATCTTATCCGATGTCTTGATCAATGAGGGGTTTCAAGAGGGGTGGTCACGGAATGTCTGTTCCAGCATTCTGAAGAACCTGTACCATTCCCAATTGTAGATAATTGTGTTTTTGTTGGTGGACTCATCCGAGATTTGCTACCCTTTACTCATCGTCATAACAAGGGATGCAGCAGTCAGCGCCCTGAAGTGCAGTATTATAGCTTGGCATGGCTTAAAAAGGAACTCGGAAGGTGTTGTTTGGAAGGTACATGAAGTGCCTGTCCTAATTGTTGATTGATAATGGGTAACTGGGGGCTCTGCCAGATGCCAACTTTAGCTTGTAAAGATTGGAAAGGGAAGCAGCAGCAGATGCAAAGCACCACTGTAAAAATGCTTTCCAATATTACACCAGGAGGTTTGTCAGGGCAGATGTTAAACCCCAAGAGATTCAAATGGAGTTGAACACAAGGATGAACAGAAAGAGTTAACATGCGAAATGACTCCTTCCTGGTGGCTTTTAACTGGGATGGCGGGAATATCACACTAACAATATCCTTATCCCCCAACATCAACTTAATTTTAAAAGACCACCTACCTTGTATAGCTCGACCCTGTGATCCCCACCTCTGCAGACAAATAAAAAAGGCAAATTACAACAACTTTCAAATAAACGAATTTTCCTGAATCTTTTTGATTTTACCGGTTTGTCATTTTCAATCCCAATTTAAAATTTAAATAATTGAAATTATCCTCTCTTCCATTATTAAAATGCAAAAGATATCATGATGATTATTACTAATAATAAAAATACAATATAAAATGTATCACCATTATAATAAAAACTTCCACCACAATAAATACTTCTCAGGGTGATCGTCTTTAAAAACTTCCAATCCGATCATACTAAATGAATGCTAACTAAGAAAATAAAGATAGTTTTAAAAAACAAAAACAATTTTAAGAAATATTTTGCAGCATTACCCAAATACTCATTTTTCTGTAGAAATTTAAATCATCACTTTAAAAATAATTGCCGTTGTTACTGAGGTACAGGATGATTCATGCAGATCTTAATTCTGAATAACAGGTTAAACTCTCAATCACAGACAGTTTTTTAAAATAAATTATATTTCAAGACAGTTTGGGCCCGCATGGTCCTTTTTAAATTAAAGAACAGGCTCCTACAGACAGAAATTAAAAGGGAAAAGGAAAATCACAGCTACTGGCTATAATGTAGACAGTAGCAAACATGGTATTAGAAGAACAAGTGACAGATCTGACGAGTGTATTGGACTATCAATTCAAATTGAAACAGCAGATATACAAATTGGTAATGGGACAGTGGGTTTGAGATAGACGCAACAAAATAAAAAATAAATTCCATTTGCCACTGTTGGCCTTCTTAGCATTTTTAGTGGAAGTGTAACTTGGGTAATCCTTCTAATAACTAAGTTATCAGCGATGGATAGCTAGCTTACTTTGGGGTTAAGACGCTGACACTCTCCCCAAGATAACAGATCCTCACTCCATGGGAGACATGTACAAGGATGGAATGAGAAGTCTTAGAGGATCTGCAAATTCAGTTAATTAAATAAATCTGGAATAAAAAGCTATTATCAGTGATGGGAACCATGAAACTATCGGATTGTCGTAAAAACCCATCTGGTTCACTAACGTACGTTAGGGAAGAAAATCCGCCCTCCTTACCTGGTCTGGCCTATATCTGTGACTCCAGATCCACAGCAATGTGGTTGACTCTAACTGCCCCCTGAAATGGCCGAGCAAGTCACTCAGTTGTAACAAACCGCTACAAAACACAGTAAGAAGCCACACGGACTGCAGCGGTTCAAGTAGGCGGCTCACCACCACCTTCTCAAAGGCAATTAGGGATTGGCAATAAATGCTGGCCTTGCCAGCGATGCCCACATCCCATGAACGAATAAAAAAAAAAAAAAAAATCTACAAACCAGAGTTGGCTGATCCAATGAAGCAATAGAATACCGGCCGCCATTCCATCAGCAATCGGTCTACCCGACACATTGTGGAGCACAACAGGAACAGCTGACCACAGAAGGATGGCCACAATTTCATTAGGGCAATCCTAATCTTAGTGTAATAGCCAACTTGGATCAGCACTGCAGCTGAACCTCAGGCAATTGATCCGGATGAAGGCACTGGAATCACTTTAAACACTCTGGTTGCAGAGTAAGAATCAGCATTGGGCAGTACCAGTCTCTGAACATGAAGTCCTGGCAGACCTGTGATTAATGCTAGAGGAGGTTGATTAGATCCGATGAGGAGGACGACACTTTTGCCCTAGACGTATAAGCCAATGCAGAATGCAGCTAATCCGGTGTGTGTATACTGTATGGGCCATTGTTGCGTTATGTTCCCTGTTAATATTCAACTCCTTATCTGATCAAGGATTGGATCTGTGGTTCTGTGCAGAAAGTGAACCCAAGGTCTTCTGCCTAAAGAAATCAGGCTTCAACATCCTTCTAGTAAGTTTAGCCTCTCAGCAAATGAACTGATTAAGCAGGCTTGATAAATTAAGCCTTGATGAAATACGGCAAAGACAGTCATCATGTGTCACCGGAAATAATCAATGTGATGTGATGCCAATTTTAAAACTTTGAAAGCTGGCATTAACCAGAAGCTGAGGCAGAGGATTGAACAGGACCAATCCAACTGAAATAGGCCTGGTGGCTGACACTATACAAGGCAGCATCAGTGACTTTACATGAAGGAAAGCTTTGCAAAAGGCAATCTAACTACAAAACTTCACCACAAAACTGAAATAGACCATGGGCATAGCGAGACTGTAAAAATATATTTTTTAAATACACACAACAAATTTATGATGTAGGATTCAGTGGTGAAAAAACTTATGGAAAGCCCAAAAAGAGGACTTGTACATTGCAGTGGGAGAACCTTTGCACAGCATGAAGCTTTTAAATGAAACAGTGCCCCTAGGCGATTATCCAACATAGAATAACAGATCTATCTATTTGTATGTGGGAGTTGAACAAATGATGATGTATTTACTAAAGGCTAAGAGGCTTATAAGCTAGAAACCCATCTCTCAATCCATGAAACAGGCTAGAACTAGAAATAGTACATGTGCTGAATGAAATGAGAGAAACTTCATGAGCAGTTGCAATTAACTGACCTCATAACCAACTCTTCTTACAGAAGAACATATGAATTAGGAGCAGGAATAGGCCATACGGCCCCTCGAGCCTGCTCCGCCATTCAATAAGATCATGGCTCATCTTCAACTTCAACTCCACTTTCCCGCCCGATCCCCATATCCCTTGATTCCCCTAGAGTCCAAAAATCTATCGATCTCAGCCTTGAATATACTCAATGACTCAGCATTCACAGCCCTCTGGGGCAGAGAATTCCAAAGATTCACAACCCTCAGAAGAAATTCCTCCTAATCTCAGTCTTAATGGCCGACCCCTTATCTTGAGACTATGCCCCCTAGTTCTAGACTCTCCAGCCAGGGGACACAACCTCCCAGCATCTACTCTGTCAATCTCCCTCAGTATCTTATATGTTTCAATGAGATTACCTCTCATTCTTCTAAACTCCATAGACTATAGGCCCAATCTACTCAATCTCTCCTCATAGGACAACCCTCTCATCCCAGGGATCAATCTAGTGAACCTTCGTTGCACCGCCTCTAAGGCAAGTATGGCCTTCCTCAGATAAGGAGACCAAAACTATGCACAGTACTCCAGGTGTGGTCTCACCAAAGCCCTGTACAATTCATAGAATCAGAGAAATTTACAGCACGGAAGGAGGCCATTTCGGCTCATCGTGTCCACGCCAGCCGACAAAGAGCTATCCAGCCTAATCTCACTTTCCAGCTCTTGGTCCGTAGCCCTGTAGGTTACGGCACTTCAAGTGTACATCCAAGCACTTTTTAAATGTGGTGAGGGTTTCTGCCTCTACCACCCTTTCAGGCAGTGAGTTCCAGACCCCCACCACACACTGGGTGAAGAAATTTCTCCTCAAATCTCCTACCAATTACTTTAAATTGTAGTAAGACTTCCTTACTCTTGTACTCCAAGCCCCTGGCAATAAAGGCCAACACGCCATGTGCCTTCCTAATTGCTTGCTGTACCTGCATGCTGACTTTCTGTGTTTCCTGTTTGAGGACACCTAAATCTCTCTGAACACCAACATTTAATAGTTCCTCACCATTTAAAAAATATTCTGTTTTTCTATTCTTCCTACCAAATTGAATAACCTCACATTATACTCCATCTGCCACCTTATTGCCCACTCACTTAATCTGTCTATATCCCTTTGCAGACTCTTTGTGCCCTCACAGCTTACTTTCCCACCTAGCTTTGTATCATCAGCAAACTTGGATACATTGCACTTGGTCCCTTCATCTAAGTCATTAATATAGATTGTAAATAGCTGAGACCCAAGCACTGATCCTTGCGGCACCCCATTAGTTACAGCCTGCCAACTGGAAAATGACCCATTTATCCCTACTCTTTGTTTTCTGTCCGTTAACCAATCCTCTATCCATGCTAATATATTACCCCCAACCCCACCAACTCTTATCTTGCGTAGCAACCGTTTATGTGGCACCTTATCGAATGCTTTTTGGAAATCCAAATATACTACATCCACTGGTTCCCCTTTACCTACACTGCAAGTGACATTCTCAAAAAGCTCAAATTTGTTAAACATGATTCCCCTTTCATAAAACCATGTTGACTCTGCCCAATCATAGTTTGATTTTCTAAGTGCCCTGTTACCACTTCCTCGTTAATGGATTCCAGCATTTTCCCGGGACTGATCTCAGGCTAACTGGCCTGTAGTTTCCTATTTTATCCCTCCCTCCTTTCTTGAATAGCGGGGTTACATTTGCTACCTTCCAATCCGCTGGGACCGTTCTAGAATCTAGGGAATTTTGGAAGATCACAACCAATGCATCCATTATCTCTGCAGCCACCTCTTTTAGAATCCTAGGACGTCGGCCATCAGGTCCAGGGGATTTGTTGGCTTTTAGTCCCATTAGTTTCTCAAGTACTTTTTCTCTACTGATATTAATTACTTTAAGTTCCTCACTCTTATTACCCCCTGGTTCCCCATCATTTTTGGTATGCTTTTTGTGTCTTTGTTTAAAGTCTCTGCCATTTCCTTATTCCGCATTATAATTTCACCTATCTCAGCCTCTAAGGGGCCAAGGATTACTTTGCTACTCTCTTCCTTTTTACATATTTGTAGAAGCTCTTACAATCTGTTTTTATATTTCTTGCTAGTTTACTTTCGTATTCTATTTTCTCTCTTTTAAATCAATTTTTTGGTCATCCTTTGCTGGTTTCTAAATTTCTCAGGCTTACTACTATTCTTCGCAATATTATAAGCCTCTTCTTTTAATCCAATATTATCCTTAACTTCTTTAGTTACCCACGGATGGATCATTTTTCCCGGGGAGTTTTTATTTCTCAATGGAATGCATATCCGTTGAGAATTTTGGAATATTTCTTTAAATGTCTGCCACTGCTTATCTACCGTCATACCTTTTAATCTAACTTCCCAATCTACCTTAGCCAACTCGCTCCTCATACTTATGTAATTGGCTTTATTTAAGTTTAAGACTCTTGTTTCGGATTTAAGTATTTCACTCTCAAACTCAATGTGAATTCTATCATATTATGATCACTCTTCCCCAGAGGATCCTTTACTATGAGATTATTAATTAACCCTGTCTCATTACACATTACAAGATCAAAATAGCCTATTCCCTGGTTGGTTCCATGACGTATTGTTCTAGGAAACTGTCTCAAATGCATTCCATGAACTCATCCTCCAGACTACCTTTGCCAATTACACGTGATGATTGATGACTTTCTTAGTACTCAGCTGAGCTACAATGAGTTGCTCCAGCTGCTGATGAATAAAAGTTTCTTTAAACAAAAGTCAAGTCCTCCTCTCTCTCCTGCCTATAATACAAATTCTTTCTACTATATGGGGAAGCCTTCCTCTGTTTGTTATTTGTAATGCAATTGTGAACTTTTTTTTTACACCCACATTTATGATTTAGCTACAAATAACAAACAGGATATCTTCCCCTATGGATGTCCCTAATTTTTGACTCTAGGAGTACAGAATTACCTCTGCAGTTTTTTTTTTTTTTTTTAAAAAGGTGAACATTCATGGTTTAAAAGTATTATCCCTCTCCTTACCTGGTGCCTGCATTGCCGTGGAAGTAAAGAATGATAGGGTAGCCTGATGCCAAGGTTTCTTCATACCACGTCTGGTCCTTTCCCCGAGATTCCTTCCATAGACTGGCAGGTACTGTGTGCCTATCAGTAAACAGAATGGATTAGTATTCTACACAGATACAGCACTGACTTTAGCAGAAGAAATACATTTTTATGAAATAAATGGGACTCTGCTGATTACAGAATCGAGTGACTAGTAGACTCAAACTGCTGGAATTATCTTTGGACTTTATTTTTGTCCTATGTCCCCCTTCCCCTCACCACAGGACCACAATCCTTGCTTCAGCCATGGCTGTGATGTACTCCATGACTGCTACCAATGGCACTGTACTAACAGCTGAGAGGAGGTGCACCTGCGGTAGATAAAAAGGGTATCAGCGAGCTTTTATCCTGTCTCACCAAAGGATACCACATCATGCTGCAGCAAAGTTATCTGAAACCTGAAAAAGTTATATTACCATAGGCAAATGCATGGAGCAAACAGCCCTGGATTCACACTCCTGATTGTAGCACGGGCATTTCACCATTGCCCCGATCAACACGCACATAACTAGCTAAACTGTGAATGCATGTGGGCGGGGCTGCCCATTAACTTGAACATTAGAAAAATGGATTTCAGATTCTAAAGTCAGGAGTTCAAGTACCAGGCTGGCCTGAGGGCGCTCCGCTTCTTCCTTGAACAGAGGCCCAACCAGTCCCCATCCACCACCACCCTCCTCCGCCTGGCTGAACTTGTTCTCACATTGAACAACTTCTCCTTTGACTCCACTCATTTCCTCCAAATTAAAGGTGTTGCTATGGGTACCCGCATGGGTCCAAGCTATGCCTGCCTTTTCGTGGGATATGTGGAACACTCTTTGTTCCAGTCCTATTCGGGTCCCCTCCCTCACCTCTTTTTCCAGTACATTGATGACTGTATCGGTGCCGTTTCCTGCTCTCGTTCTGAACTGGACAATTTCATTCACTTTGCCTCCAATTTCCACCCTTCCCTCACCTTCACATGGTCCATCTTCGACTCTTCCCTTCCCTTCCTCGACTTCTCCGTCTCCATCTCTGGGGATAGGTTATTGACCAACATTCACTACAAGTCCACTGACTCCCACAGCTACCTGGGCTATACTTCCTCCCACCCCGCCTCCTGTAAGAACTCTATTCCTTTCTCCCAGTTTCTCCGTCTCCGCCGCATCTGCTCCGACAGTGCCACCTTCCACACCAGTGCTTCTAACATGTCTTCCTTTTTCCTCAACTGAGGATTCCCCTCTACCGTGGTTGACACGGCCCTCGACCGGGTCCGTTCTATCTCCCGCACTTCTGCCCTCACCTCTGCCCCTCCCTCCCGGAACCACGATAGGGTTCCCCTTGTCCTCACCTTTCACCCCACCAGCCTCCACATTCAACGGATCATCCTCCGCCATTTTCACCACCTCCAACGTGATCCCACCACCAAACGCATCTTCCCCTCCCCTCCCCTTTCAGCATTCTGTAGGGACCACTCGCTCCGAGACACCCTAGTCCACTCCTCTATCACCCCCAGCACCCCTTCTCCTTCGCCCGGCACCTTCCCATGCAAGCGCAGGAGATGCAACACCTGCCCATATACCTCCCCCCTTCCCACTGTTCAGGGCCCAACACCCCTTCCAGATGAAACAGCGATTTACTTGTACTTCTTGCAATCTAGTATACTGTATTCGCTGCTCACGATGTGGTCTCCTCTACATTGGGGAGACCAAACGCAGATTGGGTGACCGCTTTGCGGAACACCTCCGTTCAGTCCGTAAGGGTGACCCTGAGCTTCCGGTCGCCTGTCATTTCAATTCATCGTTCCATTCCCACTCAGACCTCACCATCTGCGACCTCTTGCATTGTTCCACGGAAGCTCAGCGTAAACTCGAGGAACAGCACCTCATCTTCCGATTAGGCACTTTACAGCCTTCCGGACTCAATATCGAGTTCAACAATTTCAGATCATAACCTCGGCCCCTATTATATTTTTAATCCACACTTTTGGTTTGTGCCTTTTCCTTTTTTTCTTTCTCTCCCACACGGCAGCTGTCTTTCACTCTGCCGGCGCATTTCACACTTCATCTAGAGCCATTGTTGTTTCTTTACCTGTCCTATTACTATCTCGTCTCACCTTGAATATCTCTTAATGTCTCTTCTTTCATCCCTTCCCCCATTTCCCAGCCCCCAAACTGCCTTTTAATCTGTTTCATTTCCTGCCTTTTTTTCTCAGTTCTGAAGAAGGGTTTCGACCTGAAACGTTGACTCTGTTTCTCTCTCCACGGATGTTGCCTGGCCTGCTGAGTTTTTCCAGCATTTTCTGTTGTTATTTCGGATTTCCAGCACCCGCAGTATTTTGCTATCATTCAAATACCAGGCTGCCCGTCACTCATAAAGTCACTTTCCTCACATCAGTTTGGATTGGATTTAAGCCACAAACCCAGAGATCCAGACTGAGTGGTACAATGGCCTTTGATCTCCAGGATCTTGGCTTAAATCCAGTGCTGAGTGCAGTCTCCTCCAGCTACTGACTGAAAACATCTTCTATGTAATGAGTTTCGGCAGTCTCAGTACAGTTCCACTAGGCACAACAAAATCTTGGTAGTAAATTGAAAATTTCACTCCAAGAGGCCACAGAACAGCCTGTATGGGAAAACATCACAACAGCGCAGGAGGAGGAGGTACTCTTCTGAAGTTGAAGCGGAGGCATGTTGTTGGAGGAAAATGGATGGAGTTTGACTCTGCATCTAATTGCGTTATATCTGATCTTAAACTTTATGATGTTGACACCGGGTATCAATATGAAAATGCTCCATTCCTCCAGCATTAACATTCTTCACAGCAATGAATACAAAAAAATGAATCCTAAAAAGTCACTTTCCTCATTTGGGTGAGTTTCAGCAATGCATAGCTCAGGCTGCTGTATGGACCCACTGTACCGAACCAAGTTGGTTCGCCGTACAATGTGCCGTGCTTGCAAAGGCGTCGCGATTAACACATCAGGTCACCGAAACAGCCAAGATCCAAGCTGAAGAAGCATGCACAAGAAAATAAACGAGGAAGGCAGGTTTTGTTTTAAAAACAAAGGATTTAAGCTACTGTCCTGTAATTAAACCAGATGATCAGGAGTATGGTACTAAGCACATTTGACCTGATTGTTCAGATCCGGTTCTACAGAAGACTGCTGGCATCTTTTTAACAGCAAAGATTTTTTTTTTTGTTGATCTTTTGTTTCCCAGTTGAGCAGTAGCATATATACTGGCAGTAAAAGTTAACTTGAACAAGTTGGGCTTTGTTTAGTACAGCATCAACGCACCATTGTTAAGCTGCAAAAATGCAGATTTAAACCAGATCTGGTACCATTGTTTTGATGCTTCAATAAATATTAAATGCTCATGTCACTACGGCAAGCTTTTATAAGATCTATAATAAACAAATGGACTTTAATTTGTGTTATTTGTTAAGATTCAGTCGGAAAATGTCTCAATATCGGAACTGCACAGGTTTCAATTTCAGCAGGAAGTAAAGGGATATGGGTTTTAAAAGGATAAAAATAGGCAGATATGGTTCCTGGGTGAATGACTGAGCTGATGTGCTGAACTGTATTTTCTTGTTCCTACAATATTGGATTCAATAGCATTTTCTACAACACTTAATGGTATATTGATTCCAAAAATAAAAATTGGATAAGACTCTGGAATCTAAATCAACTGCTACAGTTCTTCACGTGATATGTTCCCAATCTGAGCTAATGAGGAATCATCTTATCTCTAATTAGTAGAAAAGGAACAACAATCAAACAAACAGCTTGCATTTATGTAGCACCTTACACATAGCAAACAAAATCCCAATGCGGTTCAGATGCTTAAGGAAAATGAATGTCAGACAAGCAGTCTGGCAGCACAGACTGAGGGATTGAGAAAGGTTGTGGAAAGGTACATCTGGGTGCCATCAGTGTACATGTAGAAAGCTGACACCATGTCTGCGGATGATGCCGCCAAGGGGCAGAAGGTAGATGAGAAAGAGGAGCGGACCAAAGCTAGATCCTTGGAGGATTCCAGAGATGACAGTGTGGGGGACACGAGGCAGGAGAAGAGGAGTGGCCATTGCTAGAGATGGTCTGGCATTGATCATATATGTGAGGGCAGTCCCACCAATCTGGACTACAGAGAGGAGGCAATTATATTGAAGACTGCAGAGAGGTCAAGGAGAACAAGGAGGGATATTGCAACATGATCACAGAGAATGTCATTCATGACATTAAAGGCCATTCCGATGCTGTGGAGCGGCAGAAACCTGATTGGAGGGATCCAAACAGGGAATTGCAGCAGTGATGGACATGGATTCAGGAGGCGACAACATATTCAAGAACTTTGCAGAGGAAAGGGAGGATGTAGATGATGCGGTAGTTTGTCAGGACAGAGGCGCTGAGGGTTTTTTGAGGGTCTGGGTGGAAAGAGAGAGGTATGACTGGCTTTGAAAGGATGGGGAACAGTGCTTGAGGAGAGGGAGCCATCTGTAATGTCAACTAGCACTGGGGCCATGCATTTAGTGGGAATGGGGTAGAGGTGTGCCTCATGGGCGAGATGAGAGAGAAACTAGGGAAATAAAGGAAGAAAGAACGACTTCCATTTATATAACGCCTTTCACAACCTCAGGATGTCCCAGAGCACTTTACAGCCAATTAAGTACTTTTGAAGTGTAGTCACTGTTGTAATGTAGGAAACCCGGCAGCCAATTTGCACACAACAAAATCCCACAAACAGCAATGAGATAATGACCAGATAATCTGTTTTAGTGATGTCGGTTAAGGGATAATTACTGACTAGGACACCAGGGAGAACTCCCCTGATCTTCAAATAGTCCCATGGGGTCTTTTGCATCCACCTGAGAAAGCAGGCGGGGCCTTCGTTTAAAAGTTCCTCCAAAAAAACGGCACCTGCGATAGTGCAGCACTCCCTCAGTACTGCACTGGGAGTGTCAGCCTAGATTTTGTGCTCAAGTCTTTGAAGTGGGACTTGAACCCACAATCTTCTGACTCAGAGGCAAGAGTGGTACCACTGAGCCACGACTGACAGTAGAGACAAGCAACTTAAAATTAGAGGGCAAGTCAACCATCACCACTTTCACTCCTCTCCCAGTAGCCCAGGTTAAGAGTACTAGTGGCAAAAAACTGAACACAGGTCCTCTGCTCAACCTCTCAGTGAGGGAATGATGCACAGCGTAATGGAAACAGAAAATGGGGAGGAAAAGTAACAAAAATCAAAGTTTCTCTCTTACGATACATTTTACACAACCTAGCCTGAAAAACATACATACCTATTCTACCCCTGTTATTATTTATTTCATTGACACTGAGGGTAGATATTCTGGCCTCTTATCCAGATATTCTTCCTGGACTTGATTTCTGCTTGGATCTCCTGACTGTGCTGTACTGATTGTCAGTAAAACAGTGGTTGTGGGATGGTCGCAAGTTTAGAGAGTTTTCTAAATCAAAATTAAATAGAAAATGGAAGACACAAGAACTGACTATAACAAACAGAAAATAGTAACAGAAGACTATACTTATATCTATTTAAAACTATAGATGTTGGTGATTAGTCTGTCACAGTTGCTGCAATTTTAACAATTTACAAAATTTATGTCTACTGTAGCCAAAACTATTATTCTGTTTGCTGAAAAATTCTCATTTTAAAGATGGCTCTTAAAAAAAAAAAAAAAAAAAAAAAAAAAAAAATTAAAAACTGCACAACTTATTTTCATTGAAATGTTATGCTTGGGTTCGGATTACCACATAATGAGGGAAAATGTGATACTAGGTTCTAATTCCTGCATCAGATTATTTTGGTATTGCTGCACATTTTTTAAAAATTTCTCGGGATGCGGCCTCGCTGGCAAGGCCAGCATTTATTGCCCATCCCCAATTGCCCCGAGAAGGTGGAGGTGGGCCTTCTTTTGGAACCACTGGTAGTGGTTTGATACAACTGAGTGGCTTGCTGGGCCACTTCAAAGAGCAATTAAGAGTCAACCACGTTGGTGTAGAACTGGAATCACATTTAGGGCAGACCGGGTAAGGACGGCAGGTTTCCTTCCCTACAGGGACATTAGTGAACCAGTTGGGTTTTTACGCCAATCCAACAGCTTCATGGTCATGTTAATGTGGTGCTGGACTCCACTATATGGCAGACTGGGTAAAGACGGCTGGTTTCCTTCTCTAAAGGACATTTAGCGAAAGTTTATTGTGCTTTCAATGTTAAAAGAAATTACAAGCATTTTATCATCGAATCATAAAGGATTTTTCCATTAACAGTCAGAAGCATGTCATTTAACAGCTCCAGTGCTTGGATGAGAATAGTCTGCTTTCAACCATCTGTTTGATCTTGCCACTAATGGATATATCTTATTAGCAATGCAAGGCTAGTTGCCATATAAAGTTGCATTTATTTTAGCAATAAATACAAGGGGAGAACAATTCAATCTAAATTCTTTAATAAAAGTAAATCATAAAAGCTTAGAATGGTGGTTTTACAACAGGTAAAGGCTCCTGGGGATTTGCTGGACAGTTTGCTAAAGCTGTTGGCTCAGTGTTCAGTGGCAGTTAGGAAGGCAAGCAGAATGTTGAGATATATGGATAGGAGTGTAACCTATAACTTGAGAAGTAATTCTAAAATTACACCTAGTCTTGGTGAGACCACATCCAGAGTATTGCATGCAGTTTTGATCCCAATTTTAAAAAGCTGCTAGCTTCATTTCCAGAACTAAGGCAACAGAGCTATGAGGACAGGTTAACTATCTTGGGACATTTCTCTCTTCCAAGAAGATCTATCTTTTCAGTAAGAACATAACATAAGAAATAGGAGCAGGAGTAGGCCATTTGGCCCCTCGAGCCTGCTCCGCCATTCAATAAGATCATGGCTGATCTGGTCTTGGCCTCAACTCCACTTCCCTGGCCGCTCTGCATTACCCTTGACTCCTTTATCGTTCAAAAATCTGTCTATCTCCACCTTAAATATATTCAATGACCCAGTCTCCACAGGTCTCTGGGGTAGAGAATTTCAAAGATTCACGACCCTCAGAGAAGAAATTCATTTCTTCATAAGACAACCCCTTCATCTCAGGAATTAACCTCGTGAACCTTCTCTGAACCGCCTCCAATGCAAATATATCCCTCCTTAAATAAGGAGACCAAAACTGTACGCAGTACTCCAAGTGTGGTTTCACCAACGCCCTGTACAGTTGTAGTAAAACTTCCCTACTTTTATACTCCATCCCCCTTGCAGTAAAGGCCAACATTCCATTTGCCTTCCTAATTATTTGCAGTACCTGCATGCTAACTTTTTGTGTTCCATGTACAAGGACCCCCAGATCCCTCTGTGCCACAGCATTTTGTAGCCTCTCACCATTTAAATAATAATTAGCTCTTTTATTTTTCCTACCAAAGTGGATAACCTCACATTTTCCCACATTATATTCCATCTGCCAAATTTTTGCCCACTCACTTAACCTGTCTATATCCCTTTGCAGATTCTTTGTGTCCTCTTCACAACTTGCTTTCTCACCTATCTTTGTATCATCAGCAAATTTGTCTACATTACACTCGGTCCCTTCATCCAAGTCATTAATATAGATTGTAAACAGCTGAGGCCCCAGCACTGATCCCTGTTACAGTTTGCCAACCTGAAAATTACCCATTTATCCCGACTCTCTGTTTCCTATTAGTTAAACAATCCTCTATCCATGCTAATATATTACCCCAACCCCATGAGCTCTTATCTTCTTCAGTAACCTATTATGTGGCACATTATCGAATGCCTTCAGGAAATCCAAATACACTACATCTACTGGTTCCCCTTTATCCACCCTGCTCGTTACATCCTCAAAGAACTCTAGCAAATTTGTCAAATAAGATTTTCCTTTCATTAAACCATGCTGACTCTGCTTGACAGTATTATGATTTCCTAAATGTCCTGCTACTATTTCCTTAATAATGGACTCCAGCATTTTCCCAATGACAGATGTTAAGCTACCCAGCAAGAGGATAGTCCGTTGTACATGTTTATCAGTAAGGGTCGTGGAACAAGAAACTATATTTGGGAACGGTAGCATAGTGGTTATGTTACTGAACTAGTAATCCAGAGCCCTGGTAGTAATAATCCGGAGACGTGAGTTCAAATCCCACCATGGCAGCTGGGGAATTTAAATTCTTTTAAAGAGCTAGTATCAGTAATGGTGACCATGTCGTAAAAACCCATCTGGTTCACTAATGTCCTTTATGGAAGGAAATCTGCCGTCCTTACCCGGTCTGGCCTATATGTGACTCCAGACCCACAGCAATGTGGTTGACTCTTAACTGCCCTCTGAAATGGCCCAGCAAGCCACTCAGTTCTACCAAACTGCTATGACAAATGCAGTGCTGTGGGAGTACCTTCACCACACGGTCTGCAGCGGTTCAAGAAGGCGACTCACCACCACCTTCTCGAGGGCAATTAGGGATGGGCAATAAATGCCGGCCTTTCCAGCGACGCCCACATCCCAGAAACGAATAAAAAATTCAGAAAGGGACTAAACAGGTTCCTGTTTGCAAACGGGATTCAGGGCTTTTAGATTTAGAATTGCATCATCAACAACAACTTGCATTTTATATAGTGCCTTTAATGTAGTAAAATGACCTGACAAAAATTGACTTCGATAATCTCATGAGAGTTTAAAATAGGTAGACTAGATGGAGCAGTGGTCTACTGTTGCCTGAAAATTTCTACTAGGTAAAAGTGTTTTTAATGTATTTTTAAGAGATTATGAAAGTTAAGTAAATTAGTTCAGATTCAATAGAAAAATAATCAATTTAAATAGCAAAATAAAAAAAATAGCTGCAAGTGAGAACAGAGAATGCAGAATAAAAAAAACAGGGGTCAGCCAATCTAAAGTCTTCAAAATGTAATACTTAAATTATTTTGTGTTTATCTCTGTAGTTTAAATATTACAATAATATAGCTACTTTTAATACTGGAGTTGCTTTATAACTGTAATATTAGTCAGGGAAATGGGGTTGAGGTACAGATCAGCCATGATCCATTCGAATGACAGAGCGGGCTCGATGGGCTGACCGGCCTACTCCTGTTCCTATGCTCCACTGAAATTTAACGAGTCGAACCTTCTCTTTTAATATAGAAGGGCAGCAGACTAGGAGATCTGTTTTTAACGGAGTCTTGCTGGGGCAAGGAAATGTGCTGACCTAGCAGCAGCAAAGCATTTACTGGCGGTGGAATCACAACCGCCTCACGCAATTTCCAGCGGTTAGGTCGTGACGTCAATTTTCATTGGCATGATGCCAGTTCTTCAGGCATTCACGCCGGCCAAACTGTCATGGCCACTCTGCGACTGCACGAAACAGCAAGACTCATGGGTATAGCTTGTCTCCAAGTAAATCAGCTGCATCATCCACAAGTAAAAATGGGAAAGAGGTGCCCTTGGACTACTCTCTCAAGATCGAGGCTTGCAATATAAAAGCAGCTTTAGAAGAAACAAAATCAGCGAACTCCATTAAAAAAAAAAAAAATTCTCGGGATGTGGGCGTCGCTGGCAAGACCAGCATTTATTGCCCATCCCTAGTTGCCCTTGAGAAGGTGGTGGTGAGCCACCTTCTTGAACCACTGCAGTCCGTGTGGTGAAGGTACTCCCGCTGTGCTGTTAGGGAGGGAGTTCCAGGATTTTGACCCAGCAACAATGAAGGAACCGCAATATATGTCCAGGATGGTGTGCAACTTGGAAGTGATGGTGTTCCCTTGTGCCTGATGCCCTGGTCCTTCTAGGTGGTGGAGGTTGCGGGTTTGGGAGGTACTTCTGTAAATAAGAATTGTATCGTCTAGCAATAGCCATAGTGGGCACTGACATTCCCTCTAAGCTGTGCAGTTGCGCAGCTGTCTCCTGGTCCTGCACAGCCCAGGACCGGGTTTTCCCAATGTGAAATGTCGGACATGCGCAAAGCTTTGAATGGGCCAAGCAGCCCGTTAAAGGGACCGCGCACCTAAAGTTTAAATTAGGGGGAACATTGGTGGGCACCATGATTCCAGATAATAGAAACCATGCTGGTTTTCATGGGAAAAGGCACTCAAGTCATTTATGCAATCTCTCAGGCTGTACAACAATATTCAAGCTAGAGGAAGGAGAAAAAAATATATATATTTTGATTACATAATCTAAGGTGGAAATAAAAACCTTAAAAGTAAACCAGTAGCCTAGTAGTTATGACTCTGGCTTTCAAGCCAAACAGAGATCCTTGGCCCAGAGAAGACTGCATTAAAATCTAGTTAGTAAAATGGGGCTAACTAGTCAGCTCTCTGCCAGACACAATGCCTCAAAATATCAGAGCATTCACAGAGAAGGCTCAAGAAACAGGGTGACCATTTCATTCTAGCCAGGTCTCTTCTTGACGGATCACAAGAGCTGCAAGCATGCTCCACAGCCTGGACAAGTCTGTCCTTCTACCTGAAGGCGTTCACATTGCAGCAAGTCTTTTTAATGAAAAATAAATGCAAGAAAGTGGCACAAAAACACTTTGCTACTGTGAATAGCATCAAACTATTATACAGAGAAAGAACAGGTTGTGTTGGGGACTGAACTACGTACATCTGGTCCAGGTATCCCCTGCCCTCTAACCTCACTTCACCTGAACACTGCACTTGGTCTCGACTCCCTATGTGAAATGCCACAGGAGAGCCACAATGTATTAAACAAAACCATTCTAGATACAAAAAATGCACAGCAAAAGTTTGCTTCTATCATTCTCCGCATGGCAAATGCTGACCTTAGCCATGCTGGAGAGCCAACACTACCCCAAAGGAAGGGGGATATCAGAGGGTGTAACTCAATGGTGCTGTTATGTATTTGATAATAGCCAACATAGGCAGCATTACTGGAGGCATTGGAGGGTCTCACCAGCTCTCTCCTTCAACTGAGGAATTACGTGCAGTCTAAGGAGACCTGGGGCAGGGGAAACAATTCATTAAAAAAGAGGTAAAGGAAAAACATTTCAAAACAGATGTAACTAAAATCAGATTTCTATTTACCTGAAAGTAAACAGCTTAAAAGTTTACATTTTAAAAAAAGATAAAGATAATAGAAAGCAATGAAATATGTAACAGTTAATGAGTCTTTTAAAAGGCATCTCACAATTGAGGGGTGCTGATGACAGAATCATACAGCACAGAAGGAGGCCATTCGATCCATCGTGCCTGTGCCGGCTCTTTGAAAGAGCGGTCCAATTAGACCCACTTCCCCTGATCTTTCCCCATAGACATGCAATTTTTGTTTCCTTTTCAAGTATATATCCAATGCCCTTTGAAAGTTACTATTGAATCTGCTTCCACCATGCTTTCAGGCAGTGCATTCCAGATCATATCATCGTCAATCATTATGGCAAAGTCCAAGTGTTAAGTTATCAGCACTCTGTTACTGCGTGCAACTCACTCCAGGGCAATTAGGTACCACATGACCAGAATGTCAATGTAGTAGCTCTGCAAAGGTTTGTGACAAGTGAAATCCTACAGGAATCCAGGCTGGAGCCACTGCTCTTCACCTTCTTCATAAATGATATGGATGAAGGAACAATCCTCAAACTTGTTGAGGCGAGAACTGGGGGCATCAGTATAAAATACAAAAGCAAAACACTAGGTTGGATGCCAAGAGGTATTTCATTTCAGTCATCAACCTGTGCAACCAATTAGCAAAATGTGAGGTAAGTATCAGTTCCTTCAGACCTTCAAAAGGGGAACTGGACCCGTGCAAACCTCGAGTTATAGAAGGTAGGTTGCAGGATAGCCGGGATTAGGGATATTCAGTGAGTTACTGTGGTCTCCTGGAGCTTTGCTTGATTGACTTTGGGGGTTGGAGAAGAAATTCCCAAAATTGGCCTCAGTTTTGGCGCACGCCCCCACCCCCCCAGCTCGAGTTTTTGCCTCTTCCAAGAGATTGAGAGACAATGAGAGGCAGGGGGAAGGGCTGATGGGGCACATGGACTGCGACATGTCCAAATGGGTGGGCCTGATGGACCAGGTGGTCTATTCCTGTCCTTTTTTGAATGGGTGTGTGTTCAATGAAGAGTTGGTTTTGAGCGCACATCATCTAAATTTTCTTTTTTTTTTTTAAAATAAGTTTCCTACTTTTCAACCAGTGTAAGAGTTATGCGTTGACTAAGTATTTATTTCGGACTGTTGCTGCTATGGAACTCACACAACAAGATGCTATTCAGGTTTTACTTCAATAAAGAAAGTTTTTAAAAGGTCTTGTGGTTTGACATCAGTTTCTACAAAGCAGTCATCACACGTTGGGATGCAAGCTCCTTCCTTAATCTTTTATGCTGATGTTTCATGACAGGAAACAAATACAGTTTCCACAGACGTAATGATGGACGAACTGATTAGGTCCCTTTCTTAAAAAGGAAGAAAACAAGGTGTCTCTTAATTAACTATTCAAATAAAATCAATATAACAAAGATTACAAGTCAAAAGAAATATTTCTTCTCTTCCTAACACCACCAGTGCACTACAATAATTGACATATTAACACCATTAAGTATCTATACCAATGGACTGAGGGAGGAAGGGAGGAAGGAAAGAAAGACTTGCATTTATATAGCGCCTTTCATAACCGTAGGACGTCCCAAACAGCCAATGAAGTACTTTAAGTGTAGTCACTGTTGTAATGTAGGAAACACTGCAACCAATTTGCGCACAGCAAGCTCCCACAAACAGCAATGTGATAATGACCAGATAATCTGTTTTAGTGCTGTTGGTTGAGGGATTGGCCAGGACACCGGGGAGAACTCTGCTGCTCTTTGAAATAGTGCCAAGGGATCTTTTACGTCCTCCTCAGTTTAACGTCTCATCTGAAAGACGGCACCTCCAACACTGCAACACTCCCTCAGTACTGCACTGGAGTGTCAGCCTAGATTTTGTGCTGCAGTCCATGGAGTGGGACTTGAACCCACAACCTTCTGACTCAGAGTTGAGTAGGTTACCAACTGAACCTAGGCCAACACGGCAACAAAAACGGAAATCACAAGAAACCCACAGCAGGTCAGACAGCATCTGTGGAATCAAGACAAATTTCCAGCATCTGCAGTATTTTTTTTCTACAAGTCTCTTTGCTCACTTACCAAGCACCAATAGTAATCGTCTCTTCAGGCTTAAGATAGAAATTGCATGTGTGGTTCAACCCTTGGTCCTGTGGCCTCTTCAAGTCAATGAAATACGGTAGCCGCACTATGAAAGAAAGAGACAGAAATAAAAGCTTAGGAGTTTTAGGACAATAATGATCACGTCAAAGTACTTGCATGTAATTAAATTTAAATTTGCAATGATTTTATTTTGTCTACATTTAAAAGCTGTATTTCCTTAACAAATCAAAATCTTTAGGAATGTGCTCGGTGCAGAAGAGACCTAATCAATTTACTGACATCACACATTTTTTCCAAAAGTTATAGCAAATTCTAATTTGTACATTTTCTAATATTTAACTATCAAAACTACTCCACTAGAAATTGAGATTTGTAAAGAATCAATATTTTGGCTGTCAAAATCTAAACATTCTTGCTCTCGTCATAAAAGCTTTTTCACGGTGAACTTTGGATATTTTCTTGTTTTCTGTAGTCCCAAATAAGCCTGTGGTTTAGAAACCCACCAAACATTCCCCAAATTATGATTATCTTAAGTACTGTTTTGTCCTCTTCCTCTCCTTGGGGCTTTGATACTCTTACTGGGATATGAACCTTGACAGTGAGTGCCAGCTGGTTATTCAGTTATGGGAGGGGGCATTGCAGCAAAACCAGTCCTGAAAACCCCACAAAGCGCACTTCCAGCAGAGCTGTTACAGTATATAACAATCAGGCGTAGAAACCCTGACTGGTTTTCTGTTCATTAACCCTGGGGAGTTGTTGCCAACTGCTGCTTCAGCTGATGTCCGTTAATTCAGCACAGAGCACAGACAAGACCTGGGGCCTTCCTGGCCTGTATGGCTCAGGGGCCTTGACTTTAGCTCAGAACTAATGGGGAAGCCCCTCAAATAATACTTCAAATGCAAAACGAACATTTTAAATAATCCATATAAGCAACAGTGTTGTAAGTGGGAAGAACACAGCTGTAGTGTTTTTGTACTGATGAACAAAAAAATGGAAGTACTTCACTTACTGTCTAATTCCAGGGAATGGGATATAGAGTAATATAAGCACAACTACGCTATTTATTAAGGCAGATCTACAGGATTGCACCTGGATGCATTTCTGCATTTTTACGGAGACGTGTTTAGGTTATAGTGAGTGACACTTGAAGCTTCCATCTACCGTGCATTAAAGTTCATGAGTTTTTGATCAGTGGAATATGACTATTTAATTTGAGGGTGGAAGAGACTAAATAGCAACATTTGCTTAAAAGTACAGTGACATTGACCATAGGATCCACTTAAATTATATGTGGATGTTAAACCACCAGCTATTTTAATAGCAAATACACAGTGTCTTAGAGCTACACCAAGACCTACACTGGTACGTCTCATGTAATATTCTGGTTCAGAGCTAGAGCAAAGACCGTAGATGATGGGAAGAATGGAGGAAACAGTCACTTTTCCATCTTGGGGTATTTTTTAACATACAGGACTGCAGCTTTGACGAAAGATGTACTTCATTAGATTTAGAAATATGTGGAGATTAGCAGCTGTGAAAGGGAGGAGTAGAAGGGAAAAACGCACAGATATAGAAGGATTTAAAAAAAGCACAAGAGCAAGTTCACAAGGGGAAAAGGTTCAAAGCTCAACAACAACTTTTATTAAAAATAAAAAAACAGAAAATGCTGGAAATACTCAGCAGGTCAGACAGCATCTGTAGAGAGAGAGAAATAGAGTTAACGTTACAGGTCGATAACCTTTCGTCAGAACTGGAAAAAGTTGGAGATGTAACAGATTTTTAAGCAAGTGTAGGGACAGGGAGAGGGGGAGGGGAGGAAAGAACAAAAAGGGAAGGTCTGTGATAGGATGGAAGGCAGGAGAGATTAAGAAACAAAAGGGGTGATGGTGCAAGGCAAAAGGAGATGGTAATGGGACAAGTTAAAAACAAAAGATGGCTCTAGATGAAGTATAAATGGGAATGGCAGAATGATCAACAGCTGCCATGTGAAAGAGAGAAAAAACGATAGGGGCAGAGGTTATGGTCTGAAATTGTTGAACTCTATGTTGAGTCCAGAAGGCTGTAAAATGCCTAATCGAAAGCTAAGGTGCTGTTCTTCGAGCTTACGTTGAGCTTCATTGGAACAGTGTAAGAGGCCAAGAGCGGAGAGGTCAGAGTGGGAGCGGAGCGGAGAATTAAAGTGACAGGTGACCGGAAGCTCAGGGTTATACTTGCAGACTGATTGGAGGTGTTTCGCAAAGTGGTCGCCCAATCTGCATTTGGTTTCCCCAATGTAGAGGAGACCGCATCGTGAGCAGTGAATACAGTATACTAAGTTGCAAGAAGTGCAAGTAAATCGCTGTTTCACCTGGAAGGGGTGTTTGGGGTCGTGGACAGTGGGAAGGGAGGAGGTATAAGGGCAGGTGTTGCATCTCCTGCGCTTGCACGGGATGGTGCCGGGCGAAGGGGAAGGGGTGATAGAGGAGTGGACCAGGGTGTCGCAGAGGGAGCGGTCCCTTCGGAATGCTGAAAGGGGAGTTGAAGGGAAGATGCGTTTGCTGGTGGGATCACACTGGAGGTGGCAAATAAACTTTTATTTATTTGGTAGGAAAACGTCACAAGGCTCTTCACAGGAGTGTAATGATCTAATTGAATGGCAGAACAGGTGTGAGGGTTCGAATGGCCTGCTCTTGTTCCTATGTAAGCAGACAAGTTTGGTCACCGGGGGAAAGGAGACTTTAGGAGGGTGCCCAAAAGCTTGGTCCAGGAGGTAGGGTCTTAAAGGAGGAGACACAGGTGGCGAGGCAGAGGGATTTAGGGAGAGAATTCTACAGCTTGCAGTCTAGACGGCTGAAGGCACCCCACCAATGGCTGCTGAAGAACGTTAAAAAGGTATAAAGTGATATAATTCATCGAATTATTACTCAGTGGTACATTGTACTATACTCACCAAAATTTAAGAAGACCAGCTTGGCTTGAATGGCTGGACACAGCTTTACTACGAAAGGAATGCATATGTACACTGCTAACAGCCACACAGCTAGCTTCTTGGTTCTGTACAACAACCGAGAACGTCTAAAACTAGGAAGAAAAAGAAAAAAGGTCACTCTACAAACAGGCTAAGCATTGTAATCATTCATGCTAATTTATTATATAGTGAAAAAACAAAAATCCTCTTCCTGTAATCATATTTCATTCCTTAATTCTAATCAACTGCAACATAATAGTCAATAAAAATGAAGCAAAGATAAATGGATACCAGGGCAATGTATTGTTTTAAAATCTCATCATAGAATCCGACATAAAAGCTCCAGGAAAAAGGAATACTGTAACTTTCTAAGTGCCCTTTCCTCAAAGAAAAACTACAATCAGCATGAACTTGTTTATCTTACATATATATACTGAATTCCAGCCAAATACAGCAGCAGCAGATCTCCAATTATAGTTAAATTATGCATTTCTGCAAATGAAACAAGTTGGCAATGTGCTCACAAAAGTAATTAATCAGACAAATGGGACGTTTATGTTCAAACGTCCATTACTTGCAGCATTAGCTTGCCCAACACATCATCCCCAAAAATGTAGCATAAACAACACAACAACACCTGTCGTATGCCCAACCATGGAGGCCTCAGCTTCAATCCTAGATTTGTGCGAGGACAACAACTGGGGCATAATCAGCTGAGTATCCCTGAGATAGACACGGGGTGGGGGTGGGGGTGGGCGCGGTTGGAGATAGTCACAGCCCTCACTTTTGACTCACTGTTGGAAACTATACATGTGGACTGTGGGTGAGGGTAGTATTGGGCTTGGAACCATACTCAGCACCTACCTTGATTACTGGAAAAAACTGTTGAGGGAGGGAGGGGGAAGAGAGACCCCACAGCAGTGCTTTAGGATGTGTACAAGATAGTGAAGATTTTGCATATTACAGGAGTTGTTATTATCGGAACAAGCCAGCAACCAATAGATGCTGGATTCATTATTATACTAATAAACTAATCTGTGTTTCTGCTATGCAAGGCTTTTTTAAAAACACACAAGCAAAACCCTTACTCTTCCTGGGCAAACACAACTTTCGCATTATTACTACATTGAATAGTATGTGTGATGTTTTAAGAGTTAAGGGTTGCACTACAAGGGAGGTAAATGATTTTGGCGTTTTAGAACAGTTTTAGCTAGAGTATCTTTAGCTAGAATATCGCTGCAGAAAAATATGAGGCCACAATGCCAACACACAACTTCACGCCCTCGAGCCCATTGAAACAGAAGGGTTTTTAAAAATTAATTCCTGGGATCTGGGCATCGCTGGCAAGGCCAGCATTATTGCCCATCCCTAGTTGCCCTTGAGAAGGTGGTGGTGAGCCGCCTTCTTGAACCGCTGCAGTCCGTGTGGTGAAGGTACTCCCACAGTGCTGTTAGGGAGGGAGTTCCAGGATTTTGACCCAATGACAATGAAGGAACGGCAATCTATTTCCAAGTCAGGATGGTGTGTAACTTGATGGGGGAACTTGCAGGTGATGGTGTTCACATGCGCCTGCTGCTCTTGTCCCAGTTCTTCTAGGTGATAGAGGTCACGGGGGGTTTGGGAGGTGCTGTTGAAGAAGACTTGGCGAGTTGCTGCAGTGCATCTTGTAGATGGTACACACTGCAGCAACTCTGAATGTCGTCCAGGTCTTGCTGCATGCGGGCATGGGTTGCTTCATCATCTGGGGAGTTGCAAATGGAACTGAACATTGTGCAATCATCAGTGAACATCCCCACTTCTGGCCTTATGATGGAGGGAAGGTCATTGATGAAACCGCTGAAGATGGTTGGGCCGAGGACACTGCCCTGAGGAACTCCTGCAGTGATGTCCTGGGGCTGAGATGACAGAGCTCCAACAACCACAACCATCTTCCTTTGTGGTAGGTATGACTTCAGCCAGTGGAGAGTTTTCCCCGATTCCCATTGACTTTAATTTTACTAAGGCTCTTTGATGCCACACTCAGTCAAATGCTGTCTTGATGTCAAGGGCAGTCACTCTCACCTCACCTCTGGAATTCAGCTCCTTTGTCCATGTTTGGACCAAGGCTGTAATGAAGTATGGAGCTGAGCGGTCCTGGCGTAACCCAAAATGAGCATCGGTGAGCAGGTTATCGGTAAGTGCCGCTTGATAGCACTGTCGACGACACCTTCCATCACCTTGCAACTTCCCCAGGTTGGTACCTCATTTTTTAGGTACGCCTGGTGCTGCTCCGGGCATGCTCTTCTACACTCCTCATTAAGAACATAAGAAGTAAGAGCAGGAGTAGGCCATATGGCCCCTCGAGCCTGCTCCGCCATTCAATAAGATCATGGCTGATCATCGACCTCAACTCACTTTCCCGCCCGATCTGCATATCCCTCGATTCCAAAAATCTATCTATCTCAGCCTTGAATATACTCAAAGACTTAGCATTCACAGCCCTCTGGGGCAGAGATTTCCAAAGATTCACAACCCTGAGTGAAGAAATTCTTCCTCATCTCAGTCTTAAATGGCCTACCCCTTATCCTGAGACTATGCCACCTAGTTCTGGACACTCCAGCCAGGGGAAACAACCTCTCAGCATCAGCATCTACCCTGTCAATCCCCCTTCAGAATCTTGTATGTTTCAATGAGATCACCTCTCATTCTTCTAAACTCCAGAGTATAGGCTCATTCTACACAATCTCTCATCATAGGACAGCCCGCTCATCCCAGGAATCAATCTAGTGAACCTTCGTTGCACCGCCTCCAAGGCAAGTATATCCTTCCTTAGATAAGGAGACCAAAACTGTGCACAGTACTCCAGGTGTGGTCTCACCAAGGCCCTGTACAACTGTAGTAAGACTTCCTCACTCTTATACTCCAACCCCCTTGGAATAAAGGCCAACATGCCATTTGCCTTCTTTATTGCTTGCTGTACCTACATGCTAGCTTTCTGTGTTTCTTGCATGAGGACACCTAAATCTCTCTGAACACCTGGTTTGATGGTAATGATAGAGTGAGGGATATGCCGGGCCATGAGGTTAAAGATTGTGGTGGAATACAATTCTAATGATGCTGATGGCCCACAGCGCCTCATGGATGCCTAGTTTTGTGCTGCTAGATCTGTTTTGAATCTATCCCATTTAGCACAGCGGTAGTGTCACACAACATGATGGAGGGTGTCCTCAGTGTGAAGATGGGACTTCGTCTTCACAAGCATTGTGCGGTAGTCATTGCTACCAATGCTGTCATGCACGTATGCATCTGCGACAGGTAGATTGATGAGGACGAGGTCAAGCAGGTTTTTCCCCTCGTGTTGGTTCACTCAGCACCTGCCGCAGGCCCAGTCTGGCAGCTATGAGCCTCAGGACTCGGCCAGCTCGGTCAGTAGTGGTGCTACCGAGCCACTTTTGGTGATGGACATTGAAGTCCCCCACCCAGAGTACATTCTGTGCCCTTGCTACTCTCAGTGCTTCTTCGAAGTGGTGTTCAATATGGATGAGTACTGATTCATCAACTGAGGGAGGGCAGTAGGTGGTAATCAGCAGGAGGTTTCCTTGCCCTTGCTTGACCTGAAGCCACGAGACTTCATGGGGTCCGGAGTCAATGTTGAGGACTTCCAGGGCCACTCCCTCCCGACTGTATACCACTGTGCTGCCACCCCTGGTGGATCTGTTCTGCCGGTGGGACAGGACATACCCAGGGATGGTGATTGAAGAGTCTGGGACATTGGCTGAAAGGTATGATTCTGTGAGTATGATATGTCAGGCTGTTGCTTGACTAGTCTGTGGGACAGCTCTCTCAATTTTGGCACAAGTCCCCAGATGTTGGTGAGGAAGACTTTGCAGGGCCGACTGGGCTAGGTGCGCCGCTTCCGTGTCCGAACCCGGTGCAGAGGTCGATGCCCAGTGGGCTGTCCAGTTTTATTCTTATTATTGTTTTTCGCAGTGGTTTGTTACAACTGAGTGGCTTGCTAGGTCGTTTCAGAGGGCAGTTAAGAGTCAACCACATTGCTGTGGGTCTGGAGTCACATATAGGCCAGACCGGGTAAGGACAGCAGATTTCCTTCCCTAAAGGACATTAGTGAACCAGATGTGCTTTTACGACAATCCGATAGTTTCATGATCGCCATTACTGATGCTAGCTTTAATTAACTGAATTGAAATTCCCCAGCTGCCGTGGTGGGATTTGAACTCACGCCTCTAGATCATTAGGCCACAGTCACACACTTCCTAACAGCTGGTTACATTGGTAGACCCCTGGGAGCAGCTTGTCTGCCCATCCGCGTGTTTTTAAAAAAATATCCATTCATGGGATGTGGGCGTCGCTGACAAGGCCAGCATTTATTGCCCATCCCTAATTGCTCGAGAGTGAGGTGGTGAGTCGCCTTCTTGAACCGCTGCAGTCCATGTGGTGAAGGTACTCCCACAGTGCTGTTATGAAGGGAGTTCCAGCATTTTATCACAGCGACGATGAAGGAACGGCGATATATTACTAAGTTAGGATGGTGTGTGAGTTGGAGGGGAACTTGCAGGTGGTGGTGTTGCCATACGCCTGCTGCCCTTGTCCTTCTAGGCGGAAGAGGTCGCAGGTTTGGGAGGTGCTGTTGAAGAAACCTTGGCGAGTTGCTGCAGTGCATCTTGTAGATGGTACACACTGCAGCTACGGTGTGCTGTTGGTGGAGGGAGTGAATGTTTAAGGTTATGGATGGGGTGCCAATCAAGTGTTCTATGAATGGTGCATGGTAAAGGGAGGCCTGAGAAAAGAGATAACAGAAATCTCTCTTTAAAACAAAAAAGAGCTGCTTAACTTGTTATCAAAAGTGACAGCAGTATCCACAACTCAACAGATAAGATCACAATTATTTTACATATTGCTCTCAAGCACCCATATGAAGTTGGCATTGTTTAAGATTTTCAACTAAAGTCTTATTGAAATTATGAGAGATGTACATTATGTGGTTGTGCTGAATAGGGCAAAGTGAGAATTCTTGACAATGACACTAATCGTGTTGTCTCAGCCTGGTTTTACATAGAATTTACAGCACAGAAACAGGTCATTTGGCCCAAGAAGTTTTTCTGTTACATCTTTGAGTAAAGATTCCAATATCGAACCTACCACTGACGTTAAGCTAACGTTGCCTGGATTTGTTCCATTTCCTTTTTTAAATTTAGTTGGTAGTTTTCTCATATCTTGAGCCAGATGGTGAGACTTGAAGGTCCACTGCAGGAACACATATTTTATGCTAACACTCCAGTGCATTTTCATAGATGCTGGCCTTTAGATGAGACATTAAAACCAAAGCCCTCTCTGCCATTCGTGATGGTTCATGTGGGCCTTAAAGATCCCATGGTACTATTCAAAGTTTTAGAGTGTCAAAAGCCTACTTTCAACTCACGACACAGTGCGTCAGCGGGAGAAATCTCGGTGGGAATCGCGGAGCGGCGACTATAAAAAGGCCCCAGAGGCTCAGGTAGGCCTCAGTGCGTCAGCGGGAATCGCGGAGTGGTGACTATAAAAGGCCCCAGAGACCAGGTAGGCCTCAGAGCGGCGGCGGCGGGAGGAATCTCGGCGGCGACTATAAAAAGGCCCCAGAGACCAGGTAGGTTTACTATTCTCCAATCTCAGAGAGGGAGAGAAGTAAAAAGTAATCGAAGTGTGACGTCACCAGAAAGCAGGTCAGTGATTGGTTGGTGAGTATTTCTCTCTTTATAAACTTTAACTCTGTGGTTTATAGTTTCTAAAGTCACTGTGGTGTAGCGGGGACTGTTTATAAACCAGGGCCCTTAAATATACTATTTACCTGTAGTGTAATTGGTGGGATTGATTTGATTTAATATAATTGCAATTAATTAAAGGGTAAATCATGGCAGGAGAGCCCGGTGCCGTGGTATGCTCCTCCTGCGCTATGTGGGAACTCAGTTGTCAGGGACACAGGAAGTGACCCTATGTGTGCAGGAAGTGTGTCCAGCTGCAGCTACTGGCAGACTGCATTGCGGCGCTGGAGCTGCGATTGGATTCATACTGGACCATTCGCGATGCTGAGGACGTCGTGAATAGCACGTTTGATCAGTTGGTCACACCGCAGGCAAAGGTTGGACAGGCAGAAAGGGAATGGGTGACCAACAGACAGAGTACTAGGCACAGGCAGGTAGTGCAGGGGTCCCCTGTGGACATCCCCCTCTCAAACAGATACACCACTGAGTACTGTTGGGGGGGATGGCTTACCAGAGGAAGGCAGCAGCAGCCAACTTCCTGGCACCAGGGGTGGCTCTGCTGCACAGGACGGGAGGAAAAAGAGGGGTAGAGCTATAGTAATAGGGGATTCTATTGTAAGGGGAATAGATAGGCGTTTCTGCGGCCGCAAACGAGGCTCCAGGATGGTGTGTTGCCTCCCTGGTGCAAGGGTCAAGCATGTCTCAGAGCGGCTGCAGAACATCTTGGAAAGGGAGGGTGAACAGACAGTTGTCGTGGTGCATATAGGTACCAACGATATAGGTATAAAGCGGGATGAGGTCCTAAAAGCGGAATATAGGGAGTTAGGAGGTAAATTAAAAAATAGGACCTCAAAAGGTAGTAATCTCAGGATTGCTATCAGTGCCATGTGCTAGTCAGAGTAGAAATAGAAGGATATTTCAGATGAATACGTGGCTAGAGGAATGGTGCAATGGGGAGGGATTCAAATTCCTGGGACATTGGAACCGGTTCTGGGGGAGGTGGGACCAGTTCAAACCGGACGGTTTGCACCTGGGCAGGGCCGGAACCGATGTCCTAGGGGGAGTGTTTGCTAGTGCTCTGTGGGACGGTTTAAACTAAAATGGCAGGGGGTTGGGAACCTGAGCAAGGGGACAAAGGAAAGGGAAACAAGGATAAAAGCAAAAGATAGGAAGGAGAAAAACAAAAGTGGCAGTCAGAGAAATCAACGGTTTAAATCAAACATGGCCACAGTAAATAATAATTCTAATAGGCCTAAGAGCGTTAAAAAAACAAGCCTGAAGGCTTTGTGTCTTAATGCGAGGAGCATTCGTAATAAGGTGGATGAATTAGCTGCGCAAATAGAGGTAAACGAATATGATTCGATTGGGATTACGGAAACATGGCTCCAGGGTGGCCAAGGCTGGGAACTCAACATCCAGGGGTATTCAATATTCAGGAAAGATAGGCAAAAAGGAAAAGGGAGGTGGGGTAGCATTGCTGGTTAAAGAAGGGATTAACACAACTGTAAGGAAAGATATTAGCTCTGATGATGTGGAATCTGTGTGGGTAGAACTGAGAAATACCAAGGGGCAGAAAACGTTAGTGGGAGTGGTATATAGACCTCCAAACAGTAATGCGGAGGTTGGGGATGGCATTAAAAGGGAAATTAGAGAAGCGTGCAATAAGGGCACAGAATCATCATGGGTGACTTTAATCTACATATAGATTGGTCTAACCAAATTAGTAACAATACTGTGGAGGAGGAATTCCTGGAGTGTTTAAAGGGATGGTTTCCTGGACCAATATGTCAAATTAAACAACTGTCTTGAAATGGCACAGATGCCCTTCTACGTGCAAATCAAATTTGAATTATCCAGTAATTCGAATTAAGTGCCTTTCAAATCAACAAGAGACTGAATTAACAGAGGGCTGTATAGCAACATACTAAAACAGCACTTTCTTTCCCTACCATGCAATACTTGAATGGCATGAACATAGCAACAAGGGACAAATGACAAAAACGTGAAGACCTATAAATCCAGGACATAAGGGGTTGAAATTCAACTTGGGTGGGGGGGCGCAAAGCAGACGACAGTGGATTGGCCGCCCATTAAAGTCACTGGAAAGGAAAATCAGACGGGGTGTAGAACAGGCAACCGATCCAACAGCACCAGCTTCACCCCCTCCCAAGTTGAATTTTACCCCCAAGCAACGTTCCCTCTAATCCTTTTTTTGGGCTGCGCTGCCCCCTTTAACGGGCTGCATGGCCCATTCAAACTTCCGTGCATTCACTTTTTTTGCATTGTGAAGCCAGCAAGCGGCCTGCACAGAACCTTCGAGACCGCTGTGTGGCCGCGCAGTTTAAAGGGAATATTGCCTCCAAGGTGTTATTACATAGAATTTACATCACAGACCCAGTGAATTCGGCCCAATAGATCCATGCTCCACACGAGCCTCCTCCCACCCTACTTCATCTCACCCTATCAGTATAACCTTCGATTCCTTTCTCCCTCGTGTACTTATCGAGCTTCCCCTTAAATGCATCTGTGCTATTCGCTTCAACCACTTCCTGTGGGAGGGAGTTCCACATTCTCACCACTCTCTGGGTAAAGTTTCTCATGAATTCCTTGTTGGATTTATTAGTTATATATTTTAGAAAACATCTTAACTGGATACATCTGCCAAAAAAAATCAAACAGAAGTGTAATCCCTGTGGTTTATAACATAATATACAATGGACATAGACATTTGCAACTACAGATTTCCTATTAAACGTGCCTAAGAGCTTATCATTTTATTGTCTGAAAGTCACCACCCAAGGGCAAGGAAAGTACCACAAACAGCCCTGCAATAACAGGTGTCAGTACAAAAACTGACTAAGTGCATAATCAAATTCCACCTGAAATTATTAGAATAGTTCTGAAATAATATCTAATCTGTAGGGGGTTTAGATAAAAGGGACAAAAACAGCCTGAACTTTACTCTTACAGTTCATGATGCCGTCTGAGCCCTTTAATTACATTAATGTCAAGCTGAATGATAGCGTTTCCAAGGTTTAAATAAAACATTCTGGAGTTTACAGGAAATCAGTTAGAAATGTTCCAGAACTTTTCCTCCAGACATTAAATAAAGTGGAGTTTTGTCAATGATAGGATGGATTTTAGAAATCCAGGGAAAAAAAGGCTGATACACATGAAACAAGACTACCAGCAAGGGTTGCAGTTCAAAAAGGAACTAGACAGGATCCCGTCAACAAATATAGGATTTAACTTTAGATTTAGGAATAAAGCAAGGAAAGCGTGGAGGAAGTTCAGTGGGTAAGCTGGACGGATCAATGGTCTACTCCTACCTGGAATTGTTACCACAGCAGCAATTTCAAGGTTGTCAGCTAATCTCTCACTCGTGTTATTTACGATACCACCTGAATTCCCTTGACGGAATTACTGCACAGTAATCCCTCCTGGGTATCCATTATCTCCATGTAATACATTCCAAGCCAGCTATTATTCCATTTGTGTATGCTAAACAACACAACTTGATGCCATGCCAAAGGTGCAATATGTGTTTAGAAGCACTGTTATATGAGGCTGTTAAATCGTATTAATCTTTCTCGAAGTCTAACAGATTTGAATAAAGAACTTTTTAATGCTTAACTGTACAAGAGTTATTGATGAATTAATATTTCACACTACATTCATTCTTTACAGTAATTATGTGTTTGCATACATTTAAAATGGGAATAGGATTTTATAATTGCTTACAAATTTTAAAATTAAAGCCTTAGGTCCCTAGAGTGGGACTGGAACCCACGACCTTCTGACTCAGATATGAGTGCGCTACCACTTCCTTCTCAGGTGGATGTTCAATAAAGAAAGCAAAATAGTAATTTCACATGTTGACAGGTCAAATTTTCTAGAAACTGCATTTCAGGCCATTACAACTTTCATCTGATTAAGATGCTCTACTTTGCACGTACAGAAACTGAATCAGATTTAGATGGGCACAGCCCATTCGGGTTTCTGTTAGGTCACTAGGTAAATATCTGGTTTCTACTAGGTTGGCCATAGAGAACTAAATACAACATGCAAACAACTTAATAATTAAGATAATTACCTCAAAACACAAGGTCAGATTGGAACTTTCCAACTATGAAGGAGCTGACCATATAGAAGTACAGAGAACACAAAAAGAAAATGAAAAAAAGTCCATAAAACTAAAAAAAAGTCTAAAGATTGTAAACCAACTTTCTTCTTAAGCACTGTGCACCAGATGTTTAGAGGTATACCATTTGGGATTATTACTACAGAAGACCATTTTTTAATCTGCACATTATGCATAATCAGTAACACATTAGATTAGAAATGGAAAAATGCTGGAATGTGAACTGACAAATGTATTTTTTGAGTAAATTTACCTCTTTTGAGCACTTACAAAGAAACACAGTATTAACAAAAATCAATTCTCTAGTATATTTAGCTGAAATTTTTCTTGCTGAGGCTGGCTTCCTTGGAGGGAAAGAGCTGACGTGTCCTTTCCCTCTACACTGGAAAATTTGTTGAGAGCGAAATAAGTCACAGAAGAAATTTGTCTCTAAACATTACTCAATCTCTGAAAGCGCAGTTAGTTCTGTTTCAAGGACTCGAGTGAAACATGGGAACTAAATGCTTTCTAGACAGACGGCAACATATGTTTAGGCTTCAGGTGCGTGGTTACTCTTGATTCACACTCAGATTCTAAAAGGAGTGCACATGCCCTTGGTTAATTTAAAAAGGATGTATGCAATTGGCTCACTGGCTAGCACTTGTACTTCTGAGTTAGGTATCAACCATGACTCACTGGTAGTGCACTCACATCCGAGTCAGAAGGTCGTGGGTTCCAGTCCCACTCTAGAGACCTCAGCACATAACCTAGGCTGACACTCCAGTGCAATACTGAGGGAGTGCTGCACTGCTGGAGGTGCCACCTTTCAGATGAAATGTTAAACGAGACCCCATCTTCCCTCTCAGGTGGATGTAAAAGATCCCATGGCACAATTTCTAAGAAGAGCGGGGGAGTTCTACCCAGTGTCCTGACCAATATTTATCCCTCAACCAACACCACTAAAACAGATTATCTGGTCATTATCACATTGCTGTTTGTGGGAGCCTGCTGTGCGCAAATTGGCTGCTGCTTTTCCTACAACAGTGACTATTAATTATCTGTAAAGCGCTTTGGGATGTCCCAAGGTCGTGAAAGGCGCTTTATAAATGCAAGTTCTTTCTTCAAGAGATCAGGGTTTCAAGGCCCATTCCTAGTTTTGGGTACATAATCTAGGCTGACAATTTAGTACAGTACTGAGGTGAGACTCCTCAGGTTTAGTTTACCTGTACAGGTGGACTATAAAGATACCATGGAACTGTCAAAAAGAGCAGGGAATTCTCCCAGTATCCTGACAAATATTCATTCTTCAACCACACCATTCTTAAACTAGTCATACATTTCATTGCTGTTGGGGCGATCTTGCCATTTGCAAAATGGTTGCTCTGTTTCCCTGCACGAGTCATTGCACTTGAAAGTAATAAAAGCACTTTGGAAAATTTGAGAGAGACATGATAAGATGTTATAGTCCTTTTTTTACATACTGGTGACAGGCAAGCGCACATAATGTTCCAATATCTCTTAAGGGCATGCCTCAAGGTGAATCTCTTGATTAAAAATGATCAAATTGGCTTTGCCAATTTGTACTATCCTAACCCTTTCATAAAACAAGTCCTTCCTTTTGGAAAGACAGGGTCACGAGAAGGTTTTCTCAATGGCTCAAGGATTGACTTTAAATTGAATTATTCAAAACAGGAATTTTTAAAAAATGTTTTTTTAATTGGTATGGGTTGTGGGAACTTGCGAGCCAGAGAAGCATTCCATGAGTGGCACTCCCACCGGTTATAAATCTCATCATCAAGAAACTACTTATGAAATAACGCTGGATGGCCAGCTGGTGGCGCCGTCCAAGGAGTATAAATACTCAGGTGTGGGCCCCAGCTTTCCAGGGACATTTTGTAAGACAAGGAGCTAGTGAAATACAACTAGACTTCCATGTTCTGCAAAAAGTTGATTAAAGCTTTGCTTTATGCTCAAACCAAGTGCGTAGAGAGTTTGGGTGATTTCGGGAACAGCCAGCTACGACTTGAACCGTAGAAGGGAACTCAGACAGGTAATCGATCCATCATGGAGAAACTACTCAGCCCCGCCCATCTCAACTTGGACCCGAATTCACTTACAACTGCTAAGGTATGGAAACACTGGTATCTTACTTTCAGCAACTTCCTCAGGGTGTGTGGTGAAAATGTCCCTGATAAATTAGAGTAACTTGCGAATTATGTATCCCCTCATGTGTTTGATTATATCGAAGACTGTGTAAACTATGACGCCGCTATCCAAATACTACAGCAGCTATATGTCAAGTCCCCAAATGAAATTTTTGCTCGGCATCTACTGGCCACAACTCGACAACAACCCGGGGAATCACTTGACGAATTCCTTCAGAAACTTCGCAGGCTCAGCAAGGATTGTAATTTTAAAGCTGTTACAGCTGAGCAGTACCAGGAGGAGTTAATTTGTGATTCCTTTATTAATGGTATTGCGTCTCCCTTCATACGTCAGCATCTGTTGGAGAATAAAACCCCCAAGTTACAGGCTGCCTATGACCAGGCATGTTCTCTGGACTTAGCAAAGAGGAATGCAGATACCTATCTTTCACCACGTGCACAGGCTGCTGCTATCACTTTTAGTGACTCCTTCGATAGGCCTCGGGCGGAAGCCCTCACGGATGACGACTCCAACCTGGCTGATGGCAACCCTACCCTAGAAACCTACACTGATGACGACCTCGCCCTAGAAGCATCTTGGCAATCCGGAAGGAAGTGTTTCTTCTGTGGAGGTGCGTTCCATTATAGGAAATTTTGTCCTGCTCGTAACGCAACCTGCAATCATTGCAGTAAGAAAGGCCACTTTTCTAAAGTATACCGGTCGAGAGCTCCTGTTAGTTTTGCAGCTACTATCTATAAAACTGCTCCTCCCCCAAGAGCCACTACTAAGGTTACAGCTGCAATCTATAAAACTGCTCCTCCCCCAAGAACCACTACTAAGGTTACAGCTGTCAAGGGTAAAACTGCCCCTCCTCCCATCACAGCTGTTTTTCCCCAAAGTCTGTCCCATGCAGCCACGAAGGTTTCGGTAAATGGACACATTTTGAGTGCACTAATCGACTCATACAGCTCTGACAGCTTCATTAGTGAGCGGGCTGTCAGTAAGTTAAAACTGCTTATTTACCCCTCAAGACAGGGAAATTGCAATGGCTCCGACGACACTGACCACCAATTCTTCCGGCTGTTGTCTTGTCGACCTTATCCTCAATGGTCGCACTTATTTCTCCACCCGGCTCGGGGTGCTCAAGAACCTATGCAGTGATGTGCTCCTGGGACAGGATTTCCAGAAACAACACAAGACTCACTTTTGAGTTTGGAGGGTCAAAGCCAGAGCTTACTATTTCCAAAGTACCGTTTTGTGTGCTTTCGGCGGCTTCGTTTGACGAGCCCTCCTTGTTTGCCAATTTCCCCCCCCCCGATGTAAGCCCATAATCACGAAATCACAACGTTTCAGCCAAGATGATCGAGCCTTTATCGACGCAGAAATCTCTCGCCTTCTAGCTGATGCTATCATTGAGCCATGTTCATCTCCCTGGCGGGCTCAAGTCGTCATTGTTAAAAATCCTCTGAAGCAACACAAGAAACATCTTTGCATCGATTACTCACAAACTATTAACCAGTATACCGACCTGGATGCCTACCCACTACCACGCATCGATGACATGGTCAATAACCTTGCCAGCTACAAGGTATTTTCAACTTTTGATTTAAAGTGCGCATATCATCAAGTGCCTTTAAAGGACTCTGACAAAAAGTATACAGCCTTTGAGGCCAATGGTCGGCTTTACCAGTTTTGTCGCCTTCCATTTGGGGTCACCAATGGGGTGGCCGTCTTTCAACGGGCAATGGATAGCCTAGTCAAACAGGAGAACTTAACGGACACTTTTCCATATCTGGATAATATCACCATTGCTGGTCATGACCAGAAGGAGCATGATGCAAACCTCCAGAAATTTTTTGACGTTCTCCGTCGTCGCTACTTAACCTTAAATGAGTCCAAATCTGTGAAATCAGTACCATCAGTCAACATCCTTGGCTACTGGGTGGGCAACGGTGTCATCAAACCAGATCCGGAGCGACTTCGTCCACTTCAGGAGCTCCCTCCCCCTACGAATCTCAGCTCTCTTCGTCGGGCACTCGGCATGTTTGCCTATTATGCGAAATGGATACCCCACTTCTCCGACAAGATCCAGCCCCTGCTTCACACCAAGTCATTTCCATTGGAGGCAACGGCTATTTCAGCTTTCAACCTCCTCAAGCGACAACTGGAAAAAGCCACGCTTTGTTCCATTGATGAAAATCTTCCTTTAGTGGTCGAGTGCGATGCATCGGATGTGGCGATCTCTGCTACCTTGAATCAAGGTGGTCGACCCATTGCATTTCTGTCCAGAACTTTGCAGGGTAGCGAGCTCCATTATCCTCCTGACGAGAAGGAGGCTACGGCCATCATCGAAGCGGTACGTAAATGGAGTCATTTTCTCACTCGTCGCCATTTCACACTTTATAACCAATCAGCGCTCCGTGGCCTTTATGCTGGATAACTGGAAACTCACTAAGATCACGAATAATAAAATACAACTCTGGAGGATGGAATTGGCTGCCTTTGGATACACCATGCATTATCGACCCGGCAAAGAGAATGTGGCCTGGGATACCCTCACGCGGGTATTCTGCTCTTCTATGTCAACTTCGACTCTGGCGGATCTTCATACTGACTTATGCCATCCTGGCGTTACCCGTATGTTGCACTTTGTGCGATCTAAAAATCTCCCATTTTCTACGGAAGATGTGAAAAGAACGTGCTCCTCCTGTAAAATTGGTGCGGAGTTAAAACCGCAATTCTTCCGTCCATCGGATGGCTCGCTCATACACGCTATGCAGCGATTCAGCATTGACTTTAAAGGGCCATTACCTTCCTCAATGCGGAACACCTACTTACTGACTATGGTGGACAAATATTTATGCTTTCCCTTTGCTTTCCCCTGTCCCCATATGCTTACTTCCACAGTGATCAAATGCCTTGATCAAGTCTTTTCCCTTTGCGGTACGGCCAATTTCATCCACTCTGATCGGGGTCCCTCCTTCATGTCAAGCGAACTCAAAAGTTCTCTCTCTCTCAACGGGGAATCGCCACAAGTAAAACGACACCGTACCAGCCCATTGGTAACGGACAGGTTGAGAGATACAACGCTATCATTTGGAACGCTGTTCGTCTTGCACTGAGGTCACGCAATCTACCAGACCAGCAGTGGGAAACTATGCTCCCTGACACGTTGCATTCCATCAGGTCTCTCCTTTCTACTTCTACCAATGTCACACCTCACGAACGATTCTTCAGCTTCCAGCGTCGCTCCACCCATGGGACGTCTCTACCGTCATGGTTGGCAGCTCCTGGCCCCGTGCTGCTCCGAAGATTCGTCCGATCGTCGAAAACCGATCCTCTAGTCGACGAGGTAGAACTTACGGACGTCAACCCCACGTACGCACACATGCGGTACCCGGATGGCCGGGAGTCCACCGTTTCGCTCAGGGTCCTGGCTCCCTGTCCGGCTGGTTCCGCGGACCCAACTGATGGAGGGACCCGCGGGGATGAGGCCGACACTCTGCGCTCCCCCGAGGATGACTCCCTACCTGGGACGTCGAGGGATCTGCCGGCTGCCCCGCCGGATCCTCTCGGGGAGCCGAGCGCTCCCCGTGGGATGGCCACCCCGGGCCAGAACGCCGGTCAATCCCCGGCTAACCAACGGGACGAAGCCAGTTCTGCGCCTGTGGGGACCCACACCCAGAGTCACGATCTCCCCAGCCTCCCTCGGGTCGATCAGAGCAACACAGGCCCTGTCGATCCACCGGTACGGATCAAGCGGCCCAGGGACCAAGACATGGTCCGGGGAGACGTGCCTTCTGGCCATAAACAAAAATCTAAGACTGCGGCTATTCGTGGTCCGCCTAATCCGTTAAGAGGAAGTTGTCGGACTTCCAAATCTTTTAGGCAGGAAGAATGTTATAAATCTCATCATCAAGAAACTACTTATGAAATAATGCTGGACGGCCAGCTGGTGGCGCCGTCCAAGGAGTATAAATACTCGGGCGTGGGCCCCAGCTTGCCAGGGACATTTTGTAAGACAAAGAGCTAGTGAAATACAACTAGACTTCCATGTTCTGAAACAAGTTGATTACGTCACCACCAATTTCCAATCTTCTTGTGGACTAATGATCCAGAGATGCAAGTTCAAATCCACGGCAGCTGGGGAATTTAAATTCAGTTAATTAAATAATCCTGGAATAAAAAGCTAGCATCAGTAATGGTGACCATGAAACTATCGGATTGTCGTAAAAACCCATCTGGTTCACTAATGTCCTTTAGGGAAGGAAATCTGCCGTCCTTACCCGGTCTGGCCCATATGTGACTCCAGACCCACAGCAATGTGGTTGACTCTTAACTGAAATGGCCTAGCAAGTGTGGAAGTACAGTTTCTCACTTAAGACACAAAATGGCTTCCTAGGCATAGAATAAAAACTCAAATGGCCGACAGCATGATTCACTAATCAGTTTCAAGGGGATGAGACAATTTAGGAATGCTACATACGTACTCCTTATCTGTGACAAGCTTAACAAGGAGCCTCGTTTACCAAACAAATAGCCAAGGACAGGATAAGGTAAACATCGGCCCACAGGCTCAGTTGGTACAGTGGGACAACAGAAGGATCCCATAATAAAGGATTAATTAATCTTATCTCAAGGTATTTCTGTTCGTTATTCTAACGAAGCCTGGAATACGTTGTTCCAATAATTCGCAAGGTCTGTGCCTTTGTAATCAGGTATGATTCAATACTATGTCATGTGGCATAGAAAGCCTGTATTGTTTCTGTACTGTATAAATATGTTACAAATTCTGTATTACTTTGAAGAGGTCTGATGTAGCCTTTGACTACACAACCCTTCCCTTGCAAGCAAATAAAGCCTGTCTTTGACGATACTTTGTGTTTAAGAGTCTTACTCGGGAGTCGAGACTTCGACACAAGTCACTCAGTTGTAACAAACTGCTACGAAACAAAATAATAAGACGGACTGCAGCGGTTCAAAAAGGTGGCTCACCACCACCTTCTCAAGGGCAATTAGGGATGGGCAATAAATGCTGGCCTTGTCAGCGACGCCCACATCCCACAAACAAATAAAAAAAGTGCAGCAGGTTCTTGATTTAAAATGAACAGTCATGAATTCAAATAGTTTTTTCATGGATTTTCGCTGCACATACCTACAAAAAATTGGGAGCAAATGGAACTTTGTGGAGGAACAATTCAAACCAAATAAAAACGACAATGCATGCATATTTCCATGCAAGTGCTGGCTAAAAGTTTCACGTGCTGGAATTGGGTTAAAAGCTGTGCTAAAATTACAAGAACTCTTTGTTCCCACAGATTTAACAGAGCAGTTGACTGGTAGCAGCGTAGTCCTGGCATTCTTTTGTTTATGCAATTATGTAACATCTGTATCTCCATGCCGATTGGAGTTTGAAGAATCATATGCAAAATATCACGTTCTCTTTCTTTTGTGCACTTTCACCATTTTCTGTAAGGCAACCCTCAGTCTGTTTTTTTTTAAACCCGATTTCTATGTCTTGCACAGTTCATTTTGATCAGGTCCAGCTTTTCCCGGTGATCAAACAGGAGCGAATTAGGAGACACACATGGAAGCAAATATATATTTACATTAAGAATTTCTCACATTTTATGTAAATATCTTTTTAATGCTAATTCACGACATAACTATTTCATTGCCAATTTCTCCCCTACCCTCCCGAAAGCACTGACTCGTTGCGAGATAACGTTCAATGTACACTGGATGACCTCTATTACCTTGTACAAGTGGCTACACTTCATGCAGAAGACTAGACAGCGAGCGACAGCAGGCTATTCAGTCATGGAGGGCCTCATGGCCTAGTCAGATTCCAAGCTCACTCAACATTCACACTTTCCATCAGAGGACCAGTGGACATCAATCAAATCCCCCCCCGCCCCCTCTGGCTCTGGGGCACTGAGGCCAATTGGAGCACACCAACTGCTACCCAGGCTGAAATCAGTTAACTCTGCAGAATCAAGGAGGCTAACCTGCGATCCTCTGGGCCATGCAGTTTAGTGACTTTACCCACTAGGCCATGAGGGGAACCAAACAATGTTTTCTGGGTTGGTGGGAAGCCAGTGGGGTGGGGGGTGGCACGGAGACCAGGGATTAATCTAAATATGGATCAAAGAAGGAGCTGAAGCACCTATTATTAACCAGATAGAAATAATGGAATAAGAGTGCAATAGATCTGTGCAGTAATAAGAAATAACTACTTAGGTTTAAACTACATAATAGACGACTGAATAAGGTCAGAGCATGCAGAGTCGGGGGACAAGTAGCAGAATGGAAAGCTAGCTGGCTGCAAGACAGAAAGCAGAGAGATGGGGTAAAGGGTAGCTATTCACAGTGACAGCAGGTGAAAGTGGGGTCCCACAAGGATCAGTGTTAGGTGCACTGTTGTCACAATTTATATTATCAATTTAGACTTTGGAATCAAAAACACAATTTCTAAATTTGCAGACGACACCAAATTGGGAGGGGTAGTCAACACTGAGGAGAACTGCAACCAATTACTAGACATTAATAAACTTGCAGAATGGCCATATAATTGGCGAATGAATTTTAACATAGTGTGTGAGGTATTACTTTTTGGTAAGAAAAATAAGGAGGTCACATATTACTTGGAAAATAAGAATCTAAATGGGGTCGAGGAGCAACGGGATCTGGGAGTACAAATACACAAATCATTAAAATTTGTGACACAGGTCAATAAGGCCATAACGAAAGCAAACCAAGCACTAGGGTTTATTTCTAGAGGGATAGAATTGAAAAGTAGAGAAGTTATGCTAAATTTGCATTGAACCTTGGTTAGACCACACTGTGTACAGTTCTGGTCACCATATTATAACACGGATATAGATGTACTGGAGAAGGTGCAAAAAGGATTTACAAGGATGATACCAGAACTGAGGTTATACTTATCAGGATGGATGAACAGGCTGGGTCTCTTAAAGCTGAGGGGTGACCTAAAAGAGGTCTTTAAAATTATGAATGGTTTTGATAGAGCAGACACAAAGAGATTGTTTCCATTTGTGGGGAAGAGCAAAACTAGAGGCCATCAATATAAGACAGTCACCAAGAAATCAAATGGGGAATTCAGAAGAAACTTCTTTACCCGGAGAGTGGTGAGAATGTGGAACTCGCTACCACAGGGTGTGGTTGAGGCGAGTAGTATAGATGCATTTAAGGGGAAGCTAGATAAGCATATGAGGGCGACGGGAATAGAGGGTTACACTGATAAAGTTAGCTGAGGAAGGATGGGAGTCGGCTCAAGTGGAGCATAAACGCCGGCATGGACTGGTTGGGCCGAATGGCCTGTTTCTGTGCTGTATATTCTATGTAAACTCACTAAAATATCATTGGCCATTTCCTCAGTCTCAAAACAGACACTGGATGGTATGGAAAATGAAAAGTTCACACTGGTGCAGTAGTCGGTGCAGTTCTGGGCCTAAGGCACACAGTTGGAGCAAAGCAAAGTTTTAATCTCCAGCTGTCTGTGCTATACCTGACCTTGGAGTACTCAATGCTAGCACTGGATGAAAAAAAAAATGTTTCACACTCCCCAGCATGGATATCGTTCACCTTGATGAGCACAGAACCTTCTCCCCACCTCTGTAACCTACCTATTTTCTCAAGCAACAGCAGTCAACAAAAATAAGTGAGTGTACAGTCATAAGTTAAATCTGGTTTGTGTGTTGAACTAAAATATATATATATCTGCCAAATGGCATTTAAAGTGATTGCTTTTGGTCAGCATGCTGCTCCTGCTTCAGCTTGCTAATCATGGCATCACTGCACTGTAGGTTAGGGGAAAATCCCAGCTAACATCTATCTGCAATGAGACTAAATTGCTATAGGGACAATTTTATTTTGTGAAACACCAAAATACTGCAAATAATTTTATTCTATGAATGCTTTCAACCATTTGAATGCCTTTTTTCAATGTTTAATGATCTTAATAGAGAGACACAGGCCTCCAACAAAATACTGACAAAACACAAATGGTATAGTGCAGGCTTCCTCTTCCCTCCCCTGCAATTAAGCAAATCACAGAAAAGCAAATTAGAGGATACGTAGATTCTGAGATAGTATAAAACAGCTAACAAAAGAAATGTTAGCGGTGAATAAGAACTCTGCAAAAAGTAACAAGCATATAATGTAGAATAAATATAGAATGTAATCTATCAGCACAAGGCCAATCAGCTCTTTGCATAAGACTAATCCAATGTTTGAGTATTAAATCTTCTAAAGCTATTTTAAGAGGTTCCATTAACGTAGGGCAGCAACGTAATAGCACCAAGCTTGGCAAGGTATGCTGTATTTAGTATGCACTTTGCATTAGAGCCGCAGCATTAAGGAGCTCCAACCTTTAAGCCTCATTTGAAATTTTAAATAAAAATTGAAGATTTATTTCAGAAAATAAAATTTTGGGACACAGTATAGGAGAAATTTGAGACATGACTTGTGGCAAGTGTAGTGTGCTTGGGAAGAAAAGGGCGGCTTTAGACCTATGGTTCCCAAAGCTCTCCGCACTGGGAATTTCCCAGTGTCATGTCTGGGGCTTTTGTAGACTAATTAATGGACATTGACTGCTATGATTAGTCAACAACTCCATTATCGTTGTATCATGCGATTACCTGGATGGTAGAAGGCAAACTAGATGGACCTCTGGCATTTATCGTCAAGCTATTCTTATATTCCTAGTATTTTTTCTCAACTAGGTTGTAATCTCTGGATTACTCCCGGTGCCACGTGCTAGTGAGTATAGGAATAGGAGGATAGAGCAGATGAATGTGTGGCTAAAGAGTTGGTGCAGGAGGGAGGGCTTTAGTTTCCTGGATCACTGGGTCTGCTTCTGGGGAAGGTGGGACTTGCACAAGTCGGACGGGTTGCACCTGAACCAGAACGGGACAAATATCCTTGCGGGGAGGTTTGCTAGCACTGTTGGGGGGGGGGGGGGTTTAAACTAACTTGGCAGGGGGATGGGATACAGAGTGGAGCTATAATAGGGGATGATGTACAGCCAAATATGAGGAAAAAACAAGTCAGCTTGGAAGGCAGAGCAAATATGTAACGGCACAAGGGAGTAGGGCAAGGCTGGGTGGCATTTATTTTAATGCAAGGAGTCTTGTGAATAAGGTGGATGAACTGAAGGTGTTGATGAACACATGGGAGTATGATATTGTTGCTATCACGGAGACATGGTTGAGGGAGGGGGCAAGACTGGCAGCTCAATATTCCGGGGTATAGAATCTTCAGGCGAGACAGGGGGGGGGGGGGGTAAAAAAGAGGAAGGGGTGACACAATATTAATTAAGGAGTCAATTACTGCTGTAAGGAGGGATGATATATTAACAGGTTCATCTAATGAGGCCATATGGGTAGAACTTAAAAACAAAAAGGGGGCAAGCACTTTGCTGGGAGTGTACTATAGGCCCCCAAACAGTCAGGGGGCGATAGAAGAACAGATATGTAGGCAAATCTCAGAGAAATGTGCAAATAATAGGGTAATAATAGTGGGGGATTTCAACTTCCCCAATATTAACTGGGATAGTCAGAGTGTGAAAGGCTTAGAGGGTGCAGAATTCTTAAAGTGCATCCAGGAGAGCTTTTTGAGCCAGCATGTAGAAAGTCCTACAAGAGAGGGGGGCGGTACTGGACCTAATTCTAGGGAATGTGGCCGGGCAAGTGGTAGAAGTGTTAGTAGGTGAGCACTTTGGTGACAGTGACCATAATTCGGTGAGATTTAAGGTAGTCATGGAAAAGGACAGAGATGGACCGGAAATAAAGGTTCTAAATTGGGGGAAGGCCGATTTTAATATGATAGGCAGGATCTGGCCAAAGTGGACTGGGATCGCTACTTGTAGGAAAATCCACATCGGAGCAATGGGAGTCTTTCAGAAAGGAAATTGAGAGAGTACAATGGCAACATGTTCCCGCAAAGGTCAAGGGTGGGACCAACAAGCCCAGGGAACCTTGGATGTCAAGGGATATACGAGAATGGATTAGGAAAAAAAGGGGGGCTTTTGGCAGATACAAAGGACTAAAGACAGAGGAAGCCCTCGAGGAGTATAAAAAGTGCAGGGGGATACTTAAAAAAGAAATTAGGAGAGCGAGGAGGGGCCATGAAATAACACTGGCGAGCAAAATAAAGGAAAATCCTAAGGTGTTTTATAAGTATATTAAGGGCAAGAGGATAACTAGGGAAAGAGTAGGGACCAAAGTGGCAATCTGTGTGTGGAGCCAGAAGATGTAGGTGGGGTTTTAAATGAATTTTTTGCATCTGTGTTCACTATGGAGAAGGACGATGTAGACATAGAAATCGGGCAGGGGGACTGTGATATACTTGAACATATTAGCATCGAGAGGGAGGAGGTACTAGCGGTTTTAGCAGGCTTAAAAGTGGATAAATCCCCAGGCCCGGACAAGATGTATCCCAGGCTGCTGTGTGAGGCAAAGGAGATTGCAGGGGCTCTGACACAAATTTTCAAAACCTCTCTGGCCACAGGGGATGTGCCAGAGGACTGGAGAACAGCTAACATAGTACCATTATTCAAAAAGGGTAGCAGGGATAAACCAGAGAATTACAGGCATTTCCGGACTCGGCACGTGTTTCTGATGTCCGAAGTCCGGAAATATCGCAACCTGGGCTCGGGCGTTTCCGGACTTCGGACATCAGAAACACATTCCGAAGTCCGGAAAAACACAAAAACTGGCTCAGCCTCGGTCCCGAGGTTGCCGGATTCGGGACGCTCAACCTGTACCATTATTCAAGAAGGGTAGTAGGGATAAACCAGGGAATTACAGGCCAGTGAGTCTAACATCAGTGGTAGGGAAATTATTGGAAAAAATTCTGAGGGACAGAATTAGTCTCCACTTGGAGAGGCAAGGATTAATCAGGCATAGTCAGCATGGCTTTGTCAAGGGAAGATCATGTCTGACCAATTTGATTGAATTTTTCGAGGGGGTGACTAGGTGTGTGGATGAGGGTAGTGCAGTGGATGTGGTATACATGGATTTCAGTAAGGCTTTCGATAAAGTCCCGCACAGGAGACTGGTCAAGAAGGTAAGAGCCCATGGGATCCAGGGTGCCTTGGCACATTGGATCCAAAACTGACTTAGTGGCAGAAGGCAGAGGGTGATGGTCGAAGGTTGTTTTTGTGACTGGAAGCCTGTGTCCAGTGGGGTACCGCAGGGATCGGTGCTGGGTCCCTTGCTGTTTGTGGTCTACATTAATGATTTGGATGTGAATGTAAAAGGTATGATCAGTAAGTTCGCAGATGACACGAAAATTGGTGGGGTGGTAAATAGCGAGGAGGGTAGCCTCAGTCTGCAGGACGATATAGATGGGTTGGTCAAATGGGCGGAACAGTGGCTAATGGAATTTAACCCTGAAAAGTGTGAGGTGATGCATTTTGGAGGGACTAACAAGGCAAGGGAAGACACAATGAATGGTAAGACCCTAGGAAAGACAGAGGATCAGAGGGACCTGGGTGTGCATGTACATAGATCCCTGAAGGCAGCAGAACAGGTGGATAAGGTGGTTAAAAAGGCATATGGGATACTTGCCTTTATTAGCCAAGGCATAGAATATAAGAGCAGGGAGGTTATGATGGAGCTGTACAAAACGCTGGTTAGGCCACAGCTGGAATACTGTGTGCAGTTCTGGTTGCCACACTATAGGAAGGATGTGATTGCTTTGGAGAGGGTGCAGAGGAGATTCACCAGGATGTTACCTGGGCTGGAGCGCTTCAGCTATGAAGAAAGACTGGACAGGCTGGGGTTGTTTTCCTTGGATGAGAGAAGGCTGAGGGGGGACCTGATTGAGGTATACAAAATTATGAGGGGCATAGATAGGGTAG